>NC_056743.1:1595657098-1595957098 GCF_019279795.1 Protopterus annectens
CGATGACATGGCTTTCTATACAGACCTGTATTCAACAACCAACAGGTTAACCTCTCTATGTAAACATCCAAAAAGGAGATCCATGTACCTGAAAACTCATGACTAAAATTCAAAAATGGTGAGAGGGTATTAACCTTGTCAATGAAACTTGATAGCTCCTCTGTAGATCCTTTCCATATAAAAAACAAGTCCTCTACAAAACGTCTGTAGAACAATACATTTACAACTAACTCATCCATGGAAAACAAATGGGTCTTCTCCCATGCAGCCATAAAGAGGGTGGCGTAGCTATTGGCACAAGAAGTGCCCATAGCCACGCCATGCCTCTGTAAATAACATTGTGATCCGAAACACAAGATGTTATTCTCCAGTACTACTTCCAAGAACACCACCAATAGATCCACAACAACATCACTCAGATCTGACTCTCTCTTCAAATAGTCATGGACCCTTAAAACCCCTTCTCTATTCAGAATCACTGTAAAAAGAGACTGCACGTCCATTGTAACCAACAAATAAGGAAGCTCTGCAGATACTCCCTTCATACATTCATACAAATCCAATAGAAACTGTTTGGTATCCTTTAAAATATGAGTTCTTGTATCTTCTACCGGATGCAAGAACCTCTCCAAATATATCGAGAACGGTTCAGTGGACCAACCTATACCCGCAACAATGGGCCTCATGGGTGGCGAAATACAATTTTTATGTATTTTGGGCAGGCCCTGTATCACAGGTATGAGGGAGTCACTGACCAACAAATACTCATAGAGCTCTTCAGTTATGACATGGCTCTTAAGTAAATCTTCCAACATCTCATTTATCATCCTAACATGAGACATAACACAATCAATATCTATGGCATGATAGAACCTCTGCTCCTCTAACATACACTTCAGAGAGTCATCATAGAATGCAGAGTCCATAATCACAGCAGCACCTCCCTTGTCAGCAGGTCTAATGATAATTGAGGTGTCATTCTTTAACCCTTCCAGAGCTCTCTTCTGGACGCAAGTTAAATTCCCTCTCCTACTATACCGCCTATCAGACCTGTTCTCCATATCATATAAATCGTTCTCGACCATTTTACTGAATGCAGCCACAAGTGGTGGAACAGTTGGAACATACAAACTCGGTTTCTTAAAATGTTTACTATCAAGAAAATGATTATTGTCTTTAAATTCTAGTTTGAGGCATAAGTTCCTTATAAAGAGTTTAAAATCAACTATAGTATCTGTAAAATCACTGATACGACTAGGAATAAAAGAGAGCCCTTTAGATAGAACTGCAACTTCATCAGTGGTGAGATATCTGGAGGATATGTTGTACACTAACGTGTCCCTGCTCTCTCCCACATCCTCTTGAGGTTTTGGTTGCTTTGGGACTCCGCAGATAATTTCCTCTTCTGCCTCCCTCTGCTCATAGATCTCGTCCTCCCCCCTCCCCTGTGAGCCACATGTAAGGGGAAAGGGCGCTGAATCAGGCCTTGACTACTACCACTTGGCTCAATACAAGACAAACCATGTGTATGCGGGATACGCTCCTTCTTTCTAACTACTGGTTGATCCTCTCTATTTACCAGACCAATCAATCTCTGCCCTACATTTCCAGCACCACAAACATCCTCAGATACCACCAATGTTTGATTATCATCACCAGTCTGTCCAGCATGAGCATCTACAGAATCAACAGGCTTGTTATATACAACAGTATTATTAACCAAATCTACAGTATCAATCACATTCCTCGTCATGCCAGTGCAAACAGCACTGGCTTCTGAGGTTACATTAGTGCTATTTGAGCGTTCAGAATTGTTAACAACATTAGTACTAGGTGCAGTAAAATCCATCCTAGGCCACGTGAAGACATGGCCTAGTCTAAAATCATCAATATCACCCTGAAGTTGTTGTCGCTTCTGTGTGAGTAGCCGCTTCTCAAACACTTGCACACTATCCAAAACAGTATCGATAGTTCTGTTAACCACATCACTCGGAAAGCGCTCAAATAAGTCTTTCTGCTGTTTTTTAACCTCTTCCCATAGCCCCAGTTCCTCCGGCACGAAAAACTCATTCAACAAAGACATATACTTTAGACTCACCTCTATATTTATCTGCTGCCACTTATAGAGTAACGCCGGATATTGAGTCCCTGTAGTAGGCATCTTCAGGACCCTTAGGCCCCTCAGTACGATCTTCGTATGGAAAAAAATCAGCTTCCAGCTTGTCCATACCTACGCATAAGCCGAACCTATCAAACGGTTCAGCGGATGCGTCAATAGCATCACCACTTCCTCCTTCATAAAGCATCAGGGGATTCATCGCTCCTGAAACGCAGGTCATAAAACGATCCATACAACTGTCAGTCCCATTACTCACAGTATACAGCAATTCAACCAACTTGTCACCACAACCAGCCATGCCTCTACAGGGATAATAGCAGCAATAAAGTAAATCCAAAAGTAAAAACACTCCCCACAGAGTGAACGCTCTTAGCACACACAATCCTAATAATCTTATAAGCCAAGAGACACAGTGCAAGAGCGAAGCAAGGCTGCAGGCAACATGTAACATTCGAGTATCCAAATCAGTTCAATCAGGCATCCACATTCAGCATGCAGTATAAACCAACACCAGCAGAGAGACTCAAACTCATAAAATAAGTTTATTGGCCAGAACGAACATACTAAGCGCTTTCACCTAGAAGGCTTCATCAGACGTTTGCTTATACACAAGACATGGGTAAGTGCTTTTGCAATATGTGCAAACATGAGGCTTTTATACCGGCAGAATAAAAGACTTTTACACAGTTAAGCCCTTAGGCCAATCAGATAAACACAAGATAAGCCTTCCACTAGCAGTTCCCAACTCATATGGGTTGAAACGGCCCTCTGCTCTCATCAGAGTGCAGAATAAAAACTCAATGTAAAACAAATGGGCTTTAAGCTTAACTACAGTAACAAATGCTTTACAACAAAAGGCAGAGTTCCTGCAGTATCTGATATCATTGGAAATAAAGTTCACAAATGCTGAAAAATGTTCCCCAAAACAGAAAAATGTGCACAAATGTAGGAAAACTTCTACAAATACAGAAAAACTTTGCAAAAGTTAGACATGTTTTGGCAAACTCAGGAGTTCAGCAAACTCAGAACAGCTTTTGCAGTATCATAGGAGGCTAGAAAATATCAGAATACTATTAAAATCATCTAGGAACAGTATAGTAACAAACAGATGGCGTTTCATTAATAGATGCAGGCTGAAAAACAGTTATAAATTCAACAAAATCAATAAATGTAGTACAGAACTGTTAAATAGCACTCAAGCAGTTAAAGCACGTGGAAAAAACAAAAAAAAAACAAACTAAAAAAAATGTAACATCGGCTTTGTAGATCCACATGTGGTTTTAGATGCAATCCAAGGTCTTCTAGTCACAGGTATCCAAGCCAGGCACAGGGAAGCTCTGAATAAATAAGCACAGTCTCACAAAAATGTAAGGCTTTTGTACCAGCAGGATGAAAGATTTTTATACAATTAAGCCCTCATGCCAATCACATAAGCACACAATAATCCTTCCACTGTGGAAAAAAATCACAGACTTCCACATACAGGTTTCCACATCTCTCCCACTTTCTAGACTTTGGTTAAAGGTACATCCCCTATAGTTAAAAGAGTATCCAGTCCTCTTATCTTAAAAGGCTATCTGAATTACCATTACTGGCACAATTCCTACACAGCCATGCTAGGTTGCCTCTTCTTAGGCAGATTCTGGCTGGATCTCGACTCTACACACTGCTCAAATTTTCTGAACTTGGGTATGGAATATCTGCTGAGAAAGAAATATCATCCACTGAGCATCACTATGGTGGTCTTCAGAAGCGTAGCTGGTTCAACCAGCACCCCACCCCCTCAGCTCAAGTGAAGAGCAAAACATTTTTTTTCCAAAAACATGCCTGGAGCAGTTCTCCCCGGGCCTCCAATGAAAATGGGCTGTGTCCCAGTCGGGCTTTCCCAGTAAACAAATGTTAAACAATTTTGTTCTTTTGAACTTTATCAAACTGTTGCTAATGTTTAGATCACACAAGGAGAACTACAGGGGTTCCTATCACATAGTTGAACTTTTACAAGTTCGAACCACATATAGTCGAGACCATAGGTTCGAATTTGTAAAATTTTGAGCGTTTGAATGGAAATCTCCATAAGTGGAGGTTTCCATTCAGTTCAATGTGGTGCGATCTCAGAGTTGGTATATTTAAGTAGTGGGGGGGGGGGTGCAGGGGGGGTTGCCCCCCTGCTTACAATTTATTTTGTTGTTCGTTTTTTTTTTTTTTTCATAGTCAACGTTCTGCAACTTTGAACACAATGGTTCGACCATTAGGTGTTCGGAGTAATGGAACTTCAACTATGAGATACAGACCCGAGCCTACAGTACTCAGGTTTGACCACAATAGCCAGTACTGCAATAAAAAAAGATCCATATCAACTGATCTCACCCACCCCAACACTGTGTGACCAGGGTAGTTGCCCCTCTTGCCCTGCCCTAGCTACATCTCTCACCTCAAATTCTTTCTGTAATCCCTCTGCTAACACAGAGTACAATGTCTCTCTATAATGGCAGGCCTTCATCATGTTAACATAGCAGACTTTGCGTTTCTACCTCCTGACAATATCACCACGTAGCTAACATCAATTAACTATTTTTACAAATGGGAAAGGCCCTTCCCATGCTGCCATTGTGAATGTGCTCGGTGCCCCAGCAGCTTATTTTGCAAAACACAGATAAGTGCCATTCCCTTTTGTCCAGCTATGTATTTTTGGGTTGTAGATATATGGTCATACCAGATTTTTCGTTGCTGTTGCAAATGTGCTATGTGCTACTGGGCTACTATTATAAGCTCCTAAGTTTGATCCTGGATTTTTGGACATACTCAAAAACACAGAGTCATTGTGGGAATGCCAATCATCCTTCTACTTGTCAAAAATTAAATCTAACATCCCCCTTATCCTGTGACCATAAAGACACTCGGAGAAAAATCTTTTGATTCTTAGGGTACCTTTCTACCTGCAAAGAAGAGATAGGGTAAATACCTGTCCGACTCCTATGTAAACCAGTTTTCAGATGCTCTCAACAAGGCCCTAACGGCACTGTCAACCCTCTCTATCACACCATTTGTTTATGGGAGGTATGAGGTAGTTGTTAAGTTTTATTCTACAATACTTTCTCAAATAATTTAGCTGGTCGGACATGAAATTAGCCCCTCTGTCAATATTTGCCAGGGAAATTCTATACTGCTGAAACTAAAAGAGCATTTGCCACTGTGTCTGCATCAAAACAGAACAAAACTTTTACGTCAGGGTATCAAGTACTAAACTTCACCAACCTGTACTACCTGGGGTACAAAGAAGCCCCACAATGTCTATGGCTATGTTTTGAAAAGGTTCTTCGGTAAAAGGGAAAGGTACCAAAGCAGCCTTGCTTGGTTTCCTGCTTTGGCAAAATCTAGCACTGATAACATATCTTGGAGTACCCTTTTACATTTTTTGTGATGCCTGGCAAGCAGAAATTTTGCATACGCCTTCTTTCTGTGGGCTTTGTGTTCACACGGGCTGATAAAGGAATATCAAAGATCAGAGCCATAAGTGTCTGAAGGCAGGCTCTTATGATTAATAACTGCTGTACCACTCCTAGTCCCACTTCAGGAGTTAATTTTCTATATAAAACTCCTTATCCCAGGAAACATCTCCCTCTTGATTTTCAAACTCAGAACTCATTGGCTATCTGCTTCAAGTCCTGCATGGTGGGATCTGACCGCAATGTCCATTTCATCTCACTTTTTCCAATCCTCTCCAACTCCATTTCAAATGAAGTTAACATCTTTTCAAAGCTGTTCAGTCAGAGGCTGGCTGCTACCACCTAACTATTTCCTTGAAGTATCCATATCTTGAATAAGACTAGTACCTTTCAACAACTGAACCTCTGATTAACGCTTGTTGCTGCTTACCCAGCTCTTTCCCTGAAAATGCAACATCACCAGCTTCTGTCAAAATGTCATCATGGCTGCAACGCCCTCTTTTTCTTTCTGGCAAGCTTGTCTCCATGTCTAGCTGTGTATAAATGCATGTACACAAGTTAGTCTTTCGTCAAACTGATTCCTAAATCACCACGGGAACAGTACCAGAAACCAAAAATCAAAGTGACCACACTTCCATGTCATTCATGCCGTTTATTAACCAAACTAAGAGCTTTTGCCCTCTTCAGTCATGACTTTTTCAAAGTTTAAAAACATAGGTTCAGGTGAGACACTTTATACACGTCAACCAATCAATACAGAAATACTATTACTTCAACTATCAAAAGCCTTGCTCTTGAAAAATAGTTGCTCTTTTTCAATATTCTTAAAAACATTTATAACTACTAACATCAACTTTAATAATAAATCAAAATGAATTTGGTTATTAATTCATTATCGCAAATATTTTGCAATGTAATTTAACTAAATCACTTAAAATCACTCTATACAACTCAACAATTATAAAAATATACTCATGTTTTTAAACTTTGAAAAAGTCCTGACTGACAAGAAAATTACACTAGAGATGTGGAAGTGTGGTTGGCTTTGTTTGTTCTTGGTTCCTGAAGCCTCCATTTATCTATATAACTCTGAAAATGTCATTTGACCAGATACTGCTCCCACGCTGAGTTTGAAAAAGGTCCATGTGGATCAGTGGTTTTATTCAATTAACAAACAGAAATAAAATAAATTCCAATTAACACACTTGCAGAAATGTCATCAAACATTGCTACATGTATATTCCTCCATCCTTTTTCCCAGTGCAACTGAACTCTGGCCAATGACACCTACAAATGCGCCCCTTCCATGGCCTTAATTGCAGTGGACCACTCAGGCACATATTGCTTCTTTGTAACAAAAGTTATGCCCAATGCAATATTCCTCTTAGTAATGGTTTCTTTTCTTTTCATTAGAATAGATATCCCCACCAAAAAAAAAATACTTGCCAATACATACTCCCCTCCTTATTATACGGAGCCCCCATCCTAACAAACCTGCACATACCTCTCAAAAACAAACTACTACCATGTTACAATAAAACTGCCAAATTTGCAACTGGCCTATCTTATCGCACACATCACTGTCATGCCCTAGATTTCTCCCAATACCTTAGCTATATACAACTAATCCAAGCACAAAAAGTAATATACAAACCCAACAGTTGCCCAGCTCTAAAGCCTATCATACAACCTTACAACCCATCCAGAAGTCTCTGTTCCACTAATAAACAACTCTTAGAAGTACACAAAACAAATAAAAGATCTGGCAAAAGCCTCAACTCTTTCTCCATTTCAAAACTCTGGAATACCCTCCCCTCACACATCAGCATCTTAGACTCCTTTAGGACCTTTAAACTTACTTTAAAAAAAAAAAAAAAAAATCTCAACACCCATATCTGTCCCTGCTCTCCCCCCTAAAACTAAAATACTCAACTCTGATATTTTAGTTCTCATCTCATATTATCTAATTACTTTCTTGTATGTCTCTCTTCTGCTTCACTATGTTTCATCCTCATTACCCTGACTCAATACTTGCACCCCCCACTATCTTCTCTGCCTCACTAGTCTTCTATCTAGCAACCTATCTCTCTGCTGCCAATGCCCCATACACTAAAATATTTTCCCCCTTACTCTTAACCCAGACCCTCCATCATCTCCCTCTGTACATTATTACCCTCCCCTCTACCATCCTATCAGCTCTTCCCTCTTCTATTATACTTCTCTTCCCTCTGCTATTACGCTTCCTCAGTTTTAATAATCCAATTCTATAAAACTCCACAACTAACTAAAGCTATTACTCTATACAAAATAAGCCTATTATGTGTATTTCTGAATGCAACAAGGTATTATTACTGAATGAATCAATCAACTATACTAAGCAAGTAAGTTTTTGTGTTAGAATATATTTAGCAAAACAATATTTATCTGTATCAGAATAGAAATAAAGATGTATAAATACCGGTCAGTTGTTAAATGTTTTATGTACTTTATGTGGAGCTTTTCTCTCTGGGCCTCCACTGAAAATAGGTTTCTGACCCAGTTGAACTTCCCCAGTCAACAAATATCAATCAATCAATCAGTCAATCAATAAATAAATAAATAAAGGTACAGGCCCTTGTGGAATTTTGACACAGATGTTATTTAAACACACACTACTACTACTACCATGGTTACCACCTCTATTAGCTCACTAATGTAGCTTTTGTTTCCCACCTTATCACTGTAAACACCAGGACAATGACCACTCAATTAACTGGAAACAGTCTACTCCAATACCATGGCACCTGTTGGAATAACTAGTTTTCTCTTTGCCTGTGGAAATGGCTGTGATGGCTTAGACTGGCTCCAGTAGCTTCCTTACATCAATACTTGGTACCAGATAATCCTTTCTTGGGCAGTTATACCCTATCTATACACAGGTCATGTTTTCTACTCATTTCAGAGAGTCATAGATTGTTACTAAGCTAATGACCTGGAGGGCCTTTATAAGCATAGCCAAGTTTTCCCGAAAGAATGATGATGTCCTGTATCCAAACAAGACCTTGAGGGCCAGGGATTTATAAGCTACCTCTATCCATAAAGGACATGGGTGCCAGGCCCAGTGTAAATTTCCTATTCGCCCATCCACTGGTCTAGTATGCACTTAAACCATGTAACAGAGGAACTCAGCTTCACAGGGATTGGAAACCTGCTCTATAGGATGGGCAATCTCTGGGACACACACCTGTCTCTCCAGAATGTTCTGCTTAAGTCACAGGTAAAATTTAGGTCCCTAAACCTTGTATTTCTGATACTATTTGACTTACAAATATGCAGGAGATTCACCAGTGTGGGGTTTCATGATGCTTTGTAAAACAGGTATAGATCACCCCCTCAGCAATCTATAAGAAACTGAGTGGAGGGAAAGGGCTTTAAGGCACTATTAATAAAGTAGGTTTGTTACACCTTGTAATCTTTTTTGTAAAGAACCTTGGAGATTGCTGTAGTTGCTGCATATGCATGTGGTTGGGTACATAGCGAAGGGAGAATTGTCCTCTATGATTCTTCTGATAAAGGCAGAGTACAGTGGAATAAAGACTTCTGTGGACCTAAATGCCATGCCCTTACTTATACGTTGTACAACATAAAAGGATTTCCTCACAACTGTGGTCATGTAGTGGTAAAAGGTAAGGCTACTATATACGAACTTACTCAGATCACTGACCACTGGGTTGAGTCTTGGGGGTGCATTACCAACAGGGTCATTAGCCGGGATGGTTGACTCCCCAAAGGAAGCAATTATGTATTTCTTATTATTAAGTTTAAGACCATGACTTTGGCACCATTTGTTAGTCAGAGATAGGCCTTCTTGAAAGGTGCCAGTTTCTGCAAGGGAGTCACTGATAACTCTCCAGCTTGAAGCATTTGCTTCTATTTCAGAAAAATAGATGCCGAAAAGGAGCAAGCTCAATAGCAAGCATTGGGGGACTCCGCTACTGACTGGCCTCTTGGTGGAGGTGACTGCATCTATTTTGACCTCATGGGTCCTATCAGTGACCCAGTCGGCTATCCAGTGAGTAATAAAAGGGTTTATACCTAACTTAGTGAGTTTGTCTATAATACCTGTATGGGGTACTATATCAAGAGCCTTGGCCAAGTCGAGGTAAGCTGTGTGCACAGTCCTGCCTTCATCCAGTACTTTGGTGACCCTCTCAAAACAATTCACCAGATTTAATAGGCATGAACTTCCTTTAACAAAGCCAAACTGTAATGGGTCCAGTGTTTGCAGGTTACCTATGTCCTCATTTATCATGTCTGTGAAGGCTGCCAGCCCAGCTAGCTGGAATTTTGTAAATAATTCTATGCTATTTGTGAATAGTAATATGGTTTGTATGCTTGTCTTACAAATGTAAGAAAACTGTATGTTATGTGCTGAGCTTCAAAAATGTAACCACAGTGCACCCTACTGCAAAAGAGCAAAAGTCTAAGAAAATAAGTTGGATCGTTTATGATGGTGGTTATCTCAGCTTGGAGACAGAATGTCTGCAGCTAGAAATTATTTCTATTGTCTGGAAACAGATATAATTGCAGGTTTCCAAGGTAAAAGCGTTTAACAGTTTTACGATTTCCAGTTCTAGGCAAAACTTCAGAGAAATAAGTATTTTTTTAACATAGAGGTGTTATATTTTAAGTTCCTGTTAGCATGGAAACTAAGGCAGAGGTGACAAGAATGATGTAATTTGAGATAACCCAACAGAAATGTTTGATAGTGATTTAAGAACTATCTCAGAGAGAAAGTCTGTGCATTTTGTATTTGTCTCTGGATGTAGAAACATCCATTCAGCAGTTGTATTTGCCTTGCTAACAGTAAGTACTAGATTACAGTATCTCTCTTGGAGATAGATAGGAATACAGTAAGATTAGGTTAGATGTTTTCTGTATTTATGTGAGACTGTCCTGCAATGTTGTTTTAAAATATTGTCTGAGATTCTGAACTCTGTTGTCACTGTATTGATTTATTGAGTATTGTCTTGTGCTTTTTTATTTATTATTAAATATATTTAAACCTTTTAATTGTGGCTGGTTCGGTTTAGAGATATTTAAGCTCTTAAAGTACTTGCATATGTATTTGGTGACATTGTATAGGCCACTCCTAAATAGCCTTACAAGTTTGGTCACACTTACCATTTGGATAATAGTAACATTACACAGTAGAACTGGTCACCCTTTGGGAAGGGCCTTTTAGTAGCTGATAAAAAGTGGTTGGTGGCAGCTGGTATTACCTTATAGTCTGGGCAGAAGGGGGCATAGGTAGTGAACCTGTGCCAGCCTTTCCCAAGAGTGTTTGTGTGTTTGTATACAAATCAATCTCAAAGTGTGTGTGTAAGCTACTTGAGCAGGGACAAGAAGCACTGGTTGGACAGAGAGGGTGCTGGAGGTTTTGGCTTGACCACTCGGCTGAGAACTTAACCTTACAGCTGTGCCAGTGGGGAGTCTTATTGGGGATCTGCAGACAGAGGGAGAAACCAGCCCCAGACTTACTGTGATCTCTGTGTGCTCTTAAGGGAAATTGTACTTTACTGTGTGTGTACTTGCCATCCTCCCAATGTGCACGTCCCTCACTGGTGTTAGTGGTGAGGATTGAGGCTCCTTGATTACTGGGCCAGTGCAGGGGAGTCACAGTGTCCATGATGATTCTTTCTATGGCCTTACATATGATGCCATTCAGAATTATGGGCCTGTGGTTACCCAGATCAGTAGTTGGACCTCCTTTGTGCACGGGAATGACTATAACCACTGTGACGTCCCCACTCTGGGCCAGCAATCAAAGAGCCTCAGTCCTCACTACTGACACTGGTGAGGGATGTTCACTAGGAACAAAACCAGTGCACACAGTATTTCATAGTTTCATAGTATAGTACTAGGCTATCTGCCTGGGGCATTTGTAAGCCTAGCCATAGTGATGTGGCTTTTGCCAACCCATGAAATGGTACAAAAATGTACAGAATAAATTTAGAATACTGTGCCTCTGTCTAGTAGTGACACAATGAAGGTCCCCTTATATAATAGAATTAGTTTACTGTGCCCCTGTCTAGCAGTGACACAGATGTGACCCCTGGGGTAAACTTATGATCTCCCATCCACTCATCAAGATTTCTCTTGAAGAGAGTCAGTGAGGGGCTCTGCCTAATACGAACTGGGATCTTGTTCCAAAGCATGAGAAGTCTCTGGGTTATGAATCTATCCCTCCAGCATGTCCTATTCATACTTGTGCCTAGGTTTAAGTCTTTAGCTCTTGTGGTCCTGATGGATTTGGATTTTTTGAGGTGGAGCATGTCCATCAGATCCTGATTGGATATGGCCTTGTACGTCAGGCAGAGATCACCTCTGAGCAGCCGGTATGCTACTGAATAGAGCTGAAGTTTTTTTAGTCTGGCAGAAAAAGACATATGTTGGAGACCCTTGATCCTCTTGGTGAGGTACTTTTGTGGTCTCTCCAGCTGTTGCAAATGCCGGGTGAGGTACATACCAAATGAGGCATTGTACTCAATCATGGGTCTGATGAGGGAGGAATATAGGGGTACAATGACATCCTTGGATCTGGATGTGAATCCCTTCATGATGAGGTGTGCAAGGTAGAATGTTTTTCTAACCACTTTGGGAACGTGGGTGTCAAATGAGAGGTCGCTATCGACTTGGGTCCCTAGGTCTCCGATTACTTTTTCCGTACTCAATGGGTTGCTGTCTATGTGATAATTTGTGGGTACTTTGTTTTTCCCAAAGGGGATGACTATACATTTTTTGGCATTTAGTTTAAGGCCGTGACTCCGGCACCAGTTGTCCGTTTCTGTGAGGCCTTTTTGTAGGATGTGTGTGTCTGCTGGTGTATCGACTATGGCGCCTAGTTTGCAGTCATCTGCGAACTTACAGCCCTCCCATGTTTGCTTTAACATCTGAGAAATAAATGCCGAACAAGAGGGGTCCCAGGACAGATCCCTGTGGGACACCACTTGTGACTGGCTTTGAGTCTGACATTGCTCCAGCGATTTTAACTTTATGGGTTCTGCCCTTTAGCCAGTTTGCAACCCATCTAGTGACATAAGGGCTTACTTTTAAGCTGTTGAGCTTATCTATGATGCCTGAGTGGGGTATTGTGTCGAAGGCCTTAGCCAAGTCCAGGTATGCTGTATGGACTGCATTGCCCTCATCAATGGCTCTAGTGACTGTTTCGAAAAAGTCAACCAGGTTTAAAAGGCAGGATCTGCCCTTTACAAAGCCGAACTGGGTGGGGTCAAGTGTCTGTAGGTCCCCTATGTCTCTGTTTATGAGTTCCATAATGATTCTTTCCATAGCTTTGCAGACCAGGCTGGTTAAGCTTTTGGGGCGGTAGTTTCCAGGGTCTGTAGAGGCACCCCCCTTGTGGAGTGGGACCACTGTTGCTGTACGCCAGTGTTCAGGTACATATCCCGAAGTAAGGCTAAGGTTAAATAGCATTTTTATGTGTGGGTTTAGCTCCTCTTGGAGTTCCCGTAACACGCAACCCGGGATACCGTCAGGTCCCATTAAATGCTGTGTTTTTTGCTTTGTTTAGGGCGGTTCTCACTTGGACATCTGAGATGACAGGGAGATTACATTCAGCTGGGATAAGTATTTCTTCTTTTGGAGGTGAGGGAGGGGAGAAATTTGCACTGAACCTGTCAGCCAGAATGTTGGCAATATCTGTGGGTTCAGTGTATTTTTTGTTGTTGTGAACCAACTCTGAGCATATCTGAGGGTTTCCGCCGAGGTTTCTAACATAGCTGAAGAAGGCTTTGTGGTTGTCTTTAGTGTCCTTAGCGATTTTTCTCTCAAAGTTGGCCTTGGATGTTTTTATGAGAGAACGTAGTTTTCTGCTAATGTTGATCAGAGATGTCTTCCCTTCATGGGATTTTGCTCTGACGTGCAGTAACTTCCTTCTTTTGTTATACAATTTGTTTATGGCTGAGGTCCACCAGACAGGACGCTTACCTTTGGTGGAGAGGGACTTGGATTTATTTGGGATTGCATGATCCATGCATTCTTGGAGATGTCCATAGAAAGCATTTGTGAAGGATTCGGCATTGTGGGATGTGGTATCCACTGGCACAGTGGGCTTAAAGGATACCATCTCAGTCTTAAGAAGAGTGAAGTCTGCTTTAGAGAAGTTTTTCACTGTGGTCTTTTGTGCTGGGGGTGGAGGTGGGATATGTATAATCCAGGGTGATTAGTTTGTGGTCAGATCTCACTAGTGAGGGGTATACTTCCGGTGTGGAGCATTTTGTTCCCATGTTTGTGATGATCAGGTCTAGTATATTATCTCCCCTAGTGGGAGAGGTGACTAGTTGTTCCAGTGCATTTGAATTTATGAATTCCAGGAACCTTTGGGCTGGGGTATTAGGGCTAGAATAATGTACCCAATCTATGTTTGGGTAGTTGAAGTCTCCCAGTATGATGGTATTTTGTGATACATTCATATCCTCCAATGTCTTCAGGAAGGCTGAGTGGGGTTCTTGAGATTGGGAGGGTGGTCTGTAACATGCTACCAGTTGTATAGCAGTTTTGCCTATGGTTAGTTGCACCTGTATGGTCTCTGATGCTTCGTGTGTTGCTACTAACCTGGAGGTGTGGGTGTCCTTGATGAATATGGACACTCCCCCTCCCTTTGTGGTTCGGCCCGGGTTTTGGGGCTGAAAAGCATGATACGAGGTATAGCCTGGTAGTGCTGGGGTGCTCTCAGGAGCCTTGAACCAGGTTTCAGTTACTGCACAGACGTCGATGTTCTCCATGCTGAGGAGTGCATCAAGTGCCTGCATCTTGAGATTTAGACTTCTGGCGTTGAGCAGCATTACCCTTAGTTTTTTTCCATTTTTGTTTTCTAAGGAGGTGGGTTTGTCTTTTGAGCCTTGCCTAAAAAAGGCACTATGGGGCTGGCTAGAGCCTTAGCCAATATCCAGAAGCCCAGTGGTGACAGGTGTAAGCCGTCCCTTGCGAAGCAGCGTGGCTTGTCCAACATGTCATCCCAGGCAGACAGACATTGGATCCCCTTAGAATTACACCAGTACTTGAGCCAATTGTTAAAGCTGATCATCTTGTCTTTGTATTGTGGTATCATTCTTGGTGAGGGCAAGATGCTGCCCAGGGTCAGGGTCATACCAGCCTGGGCTACATAATCGGAGAGCTCCTCTATGTCTCTTTTCATGTAGTCCAGGGAGGTACGTCTCAGGTCATTCACACCAGCATGGACAATGACGGAGTCATACTTGTACTTGCTTTGGAGTGACTTGAGTGCGTGTGTTATGTGGCGGCTCCTAGCTCCCGATAGACAGCTCACAGTCACCCTCTCCTTGTTCAGCCTGGTCAGCAGGACATCAGTGTGTCTGACTATAGAGTCACCTATTACTAGTGTATCAGGCAAGGTGTTTGGCCTTAAGGGCTGTGATTGGTTGACACACTGATTTATTGAAGTATGTGTTGCATGTGTTTTGTTTTGAGGTGGTGGATTTTTGGATGTCTGCTTTGGGAGCCTCTGTTGTTTTGGTAAGTTTTTTATTAGAGCCTCTGAGTATGTCTTTGTGTTTTTATGTGTTTGGTTTGCAGTTGTGGCAGTTGTGGTAGGTCCCAATGTGCACGTCCCTCACTGGTGTTAGTGGTGAGGATTGAGGCTCCTTGATTACTGGGCCAGTGCAGGGGAGTCACAGTGTCCATGATGATTCTTTCTATGGCCTTACATATGATGCCATTCAGAATTATGGGCCTGTAGTTACCCAGATCAGTAGTTGGACCTCCTTTGTGTGTTTGTATACAAATCAATCTCAAAGTGTGTGTGTAAGCTACTTGAGCAGGGACACGAAGCACTGGTTGGACAGAGAGGGTGCTGGAGGTTTTGGCTTGACCACTCGGCTGAGATCTTAACCTTATAGCTGTGCCAGTGGGGAGTCTTATTGGGGATCTGCAGAGAGAGGGAGAAACCAGCCCCAGACTTACTGTGATCTCTGTGTGCTCTTAAGGGAAATTGTACTTTACTGTGTGTGTACTTGCCATCCTCCCAATGTGCACATCCCTCACTGGTGTTAGTGGTGAGGACTGCGGCTCCTTGAATACTGGGCCAGTGCAGGGGAGTCACAGTGTCCATGATGATTCTTTCTATGGCCTTACATATGATGCCATTCAGAATTATGGGCCTGTAGTTACCCAGATCAGTAGTTGGACCTCCTTTGTGCAGGGGAATGACTATAACCATCTGTGACGTCCCCACTCTGGGCCAGCAATCAAGGAGCCTCAGTCCTCACTAGTGACACTGGTGAGGGATGTTCACTAGGAACAAAACCAGTGCACACAGTATTTCCAGATGCAACTCTCTGCACCAAGCACAATTTCCCTTAAGAACACAAAAAGAACACACACCCATCCTGAGGATGGGTTTCTCTCTCTCTTACCAGGCCACAAACAAGAGTCCACACTGACCACAGCTGTAAAGTTGAGTCCTCAGCCAAGTGTTCTAAGTCAAGTCCTCCACCACCCTCTCTGTGAAACCAGTGCTCTGTGTCCCTGCTCCCAGTAGCTGACTCATACACTCTGAGATTTGATTTTCTCATATGCACACACACACACACACACACACACACACACCTGGGAAAGGCTGGCATGGATTTACCAGCTATGCACCCTGTGCCCAGATTATAAGGTAAATGCTGCCACCAGAACACTCCAAAGCCAGCTACTCTAATGCGCTTACAAGGGTACCCAATTATAGTGAGTAAATGTAATATTAATACAAATGGTAGTGTTTGACCAATGCACCAAGGCTTTCAGGAACAGTCACAGTGTCACCAAATAAATATAAGTACTCTCAACGGTTAAAATATTCTCTAAAAGACCTACCACAATGAAATGTTTACATATATTTAATAATAAAAGAAAATGAAAATACTAAATATCTATTTACAATAAACACCAGAGTTTCAATCATAGAAAATATTAAAAATAACATCGATGAAAAGATTCACACAGACAGAAAATAAAACAATACTTAACTAATCTCACTATATTTTCCTGACTGATCTAAAGAATTACTGTCCTTTAGTTCACTTACTAGATCAAGGCATGATGATGTACATGAGTAGTCCTTATTTTGTCAGGTTTCACAAACAGATTGCCCTGAGACTTCTGTCTCTTCTAGCATTAAAACATCATTTCAGTGCTGGATTACAGAATGACATCAAATACATCTGGTCATCTGACTCTGGTTCCCACACTACCCCCCTTTACCAGAAAATTAACCAGAATCTAGCACACGTGTGTCAATATACACACAGAGAGATTTGCTAAGATGTGTTACACCATCTGGAAGCTATATAACCATTTGAAAAATTTCCATCTTTCCAGGGCAGCAATTAGTTCACCCCTAAAGACAATACAGTAGGATTCATAGCCCTGGTTTTCACAGACATTTTGTATCTGGCTACAATCAGAACTGTAAGGTACAATCTTTATGGCCTAAACTAGATAATTTAATTTCAGACTATTTTTCAAAGTTAGCTGGAATGAGATTAACCTCTTCTCTTCCAGTATCCTCTGCTAAAAATATACTTTTCAACAGTTACAATAAAGTTTGACATACATGTGTGTTTCTTTTCTGTCCAGCACGACCCATTGTTGGTACATTTTTAACAAAAACAGTTTTACAAATACATTTTTCAACACAAACATTCATCCAAATCAGTTTGATATGCAAATGGCATATATTCTTTAAACATTTCCAGCTAGCTATGCTGGCATATGTTACACATGCACTCCCCTACTCTCCTGGCACAGCTGCCAATACCTCACATCATCACATGACACAGACACAGGCACACACACACACACACATGTACACACACACCCACATCCAAAAAATCTGAACACATTTTCTGATGCCTTATACTAATATAATGTGATGGTATGCATCTTTTAGATCTAATGTTACCATAAAGCTTCCTTGGGGAAGGACAGGTAACAGATTCTTAAGGCTCACCATCTTGAACTTTGGGATTTTCCCATACTGATTTAAAAAGGAAATATCTAAGACTAGTCTTCAAGAAGACTCTTTCTTTGGTTCCAGAAATGTTCTGGAATAGTATCCTTTGGTTCCAGAAATGTTCCGGAATAGTATCCTTTACTCCTTTAATTTAATAACACTGGTTCCATGACTCCTAGAGTAGGTCAAATGATAAGAATCTAAAGGGAAAAACTCTGTTTGGTTTAGAGGGTAGGGAGGAAGTGTAATTGTCTAAAAACCTACCATAACAGATGATGCCCTACTTTTTACTGTTACAGTAGTCCTTACAAAAGGGACGTCCTGCCAATGATAACCATATGTCCAGCCAGCATACCAAAGCCTTAGGCCCTTCTAAGCATTGCACATCAGATGTACATCCTACATCCAAGGCACAGGGACATAAGTGACTAGCAAGCACAAAGTCCTCAAAACTGAATTGCCCCAGGAGAACTAGAGCAGCTCCAATATGTGTACATTCATAAAGAAAAAACTGAACAGGAGGAAGGAGGGAGGGAGGGAAGAAATACTGCAACAGTGAAAAGTAGGACATCTACTTTTATGGTAAGTTCTCACACAACTGTACTATTTCCTTCTTTATCACTGTTGCAGTGCTCCTTACAAAAGGCAGAGTACTAAAGCTACTGAATAAGGGGGAGTAAATAGGATGCAACAGAAGAACCCTCTAAAAACCATGAGGGATGGACCTGGTAAAACCTACTGTAGCCAGAGAAACAACATCCAGCTTGTACTGCTTAGTAGAAGTATGCACAGAAGACCAAGAAGCAGCTTTTAGAACAGATTTAGAATCAAGACTCTTGAAAAAAACTCCTGTCATGAAAGGAGATACTACCAGCCCAGCTAGCTGGAATTTGTAAATAAGTATATGTCATTTGTGAATATGAACATGATTTATATAGAAGTATAAACAAAAGAGATACTACCAGCACAACTGTCTGGAATTTTGTAAATGGTTATGTGTCATTTATGAATGTCAACAAGCTTCATGAAAGATGCATGTGTTACAAATGTATTAGAAATAGAAGTTATGTTCTTACCATAACGTTCCATGTTAGTTGTCTTCTTCTCGCCTTCTTCTTGCTGGATGGGTTCGGAGCCGACCTCGGCTCTGACTCGGCCACTCTAAAAGCTCGAGAGTTGGTTCCACCGGCTCGAGGCTCCCCTTATATCCCACAATGCTAGGCGTGAGTTACCTCAGATCTCGTTTGTAAGCTAGGCCCAGCTTATAATAGTAACAGAATAACTATAAACAAAGTCCACCTCTATAAACCAGGGAGAAGAGAAGGGTGACCTACATCCTGATCCAGGAAAATATGCACAGCAGCATACACCTAAAGTAAAGAGGTGGTAGAAAGAGAGGTCACAATCAAAACTCCTCTAGGTCTGTTAAGGCCAGGGGGAAGGAGGGTGGGACGCAAGAAGAAGGCGAGAAGAAGACAACTAACATGGAACGTTATGGTAAGAACATAACTTCTATATGTTAAGTTGTCCATCTCGCCTTCATTCTTGCTGGATGGGACCGCGTCCCTAGCACCTTGTCCCGGGTGGCCTAACGGAACAGACTCTTGAGAACAGTGGAACCAAAGTTAGCTCTATGCCTAGAAGCTAAATCCAACTTATAATGAGAAATGAAAGTGTGAGGAGTAGCCCATGTAGCCGCTGCACAAATGGTGTCAATAGGCAGTCTGTCTTGGAAGGCTATAGAAGTAGCCAAAGCTCTGGTAGAATGGGCTTTAGGTTTGTTAGGCAGCTTTTGGTGTCTAATTTCATAAACAAGGGAAATCAGAGATGTTAGCCATCTAGATAATGATACCTTTGAAACTGAAAGTCCCTTTCTGCCTTCTGCATAAGAGACAAACAGCTGGTCAGATTTTCTGAATTGTTTGGTTCTATCCAAATAGTACCTTAACTGACGATGAACATCTAGCCAATGCAATTTTTGTTCAGACCTGTTAGAATATTCTGGAAAAACACAGGAGGTCAATGCTTTGATTTAGGTTAGATGCCGAGGATATCTTAGGTAAAAAGACGGGTTGGTTCAGAAGATACCCTGTCCTTATGGAACAACAGATAAGGAGGTCGACAGCTGAGTGCATGAAGTTCTGAAACTCTTCTAGCTGAAGTAATAGCTACCAGAAAGAGTGTCTTCCATGATAGCAATTTTAAAGAACAGGAGGCTGCAGGTTCGAAGGGGAAAGAATCAAAGAACTAAGAACTAAATTTAGGTCCCAAGGAGGAGGAGGATTTCTTATAGGAGGTCTGAGTAGAAAAACTCCTTCAAAAGGCTTTGCAAAGCTTGTGGGACATGATGGCAGACTCTGAAATGCCCACATGAAAGTTAGAAATAGCTGCCAATTGAACTTTAAGAGTAGAAGGAGATGAACCTGCATGGAAGAGTTCAGCTAGAAAATCAAGGACCATTTGGATGGAAGCAGTGAAAGGATCTATGTCCCTTCCTTGAGCCCAATAGGCTAAACGCTTCCACTTACTCAAATAAATCTTCGAGTGGAAGATTTATGGGAAGCTATCAAAATATCTCGGACAGAGTGAGATATTTGAGGAAGCCTGGCTAAGGTTGGAATTGGAGGAACCAAGCAGTGAGGTTCAGAGAGGGAAGGGAGCGATGAAACTGACCCGACTGATGGATCAAAAGATCTGGAACTAGGTCCAGATGCCAAGGTCGCTCCAACAGAAAATGATGTAGAAAGGGGAACCAAACCTGTCGAGGCCAGTAAGGAGCAATGAGGATCAACGAGGCCTTCTGAGCGATAGCTTTCTGTATCACTTGAGAGATTAGTGGGAAGGGAGGAAATGCATACAGAAGTCCCTGGGGCCAAACTTGGACTACAGCGTCTCTGCTGGGCTGGCCTGGTAAAGGGAATAGGGTGAAATAATCTCTGCACTTGCTGTTTTGGGGAGTAGCAAAAAGGTCGCAGCAAGGCTGACCCCACTTGAGAAAAATTTCTCTCACAACAGAGTCTTTCAGAGACCACTCGTGAGGCATGAGGATAGCTCTGCTCAACTTGTCCGCGATTTGATTGGACTTCCCGGGGATGTGCGTTGCTATCAGAAACCGCTGAGAAGAAATCGCCCATTGCCACAGTCTGAGTGCTTCTCGACACAGGGTAGGACCTGGTTCCGCCTTGTTTGTTGATATACCACACTACAGACATATTGTCCGTCTGGATTGCTATCGTTCCCAAGGGAAGAGAGTCTTGAAGGGCTTGCAACGCTAAAAGCACTGCTCTCATCTCTAGAACATTTATGTGCAAGTGGCATTCGTCTGGTTGCCATGTGCCCTGGACAGTTCTGCCCTGATAATGCCCCCCCCACCCGATCAGGGAGGCGTCCGTTGTCAGAGTAGCAACCGGAGGGGAAGGGACAAAGGGTCTTCCCAATAAGAGCTGAGGGGAAGACATCCACCACAGAAGATGATTCCTGCATGTCTGCGTAATCATAATGGTGTGGGACATCAGAAGTTGCTGGTATGACCATTGCGTGAAGAGTATCCATTGAAGGATTCTCATGTGGAATCTGGCTAATGGAAGCAGAGGTATGGCAGCCGCCATAATCCCCAACACTTTCAGAACTAACCTGGCTTTGATTCTGTTGCTGCTGAAGAGGAGCGAGACCAGTTTGTGTATGTCTGTTATTCTCTGATCTGTTAGTCTCGCAGACATGTTGACTGTGTCTAGATTTGCGCCTATGAAGGTAATAGTACGACAAGGCGACAAAACAGACTTTTCGCAATTTATTGAAATGCCTAAATTTTGACAAATGCGAAAGGTGTAGTCCCTGGCCATTAGAAGAAGATGCTTGGTGAGAGCTGTGAGGAGCCAGTCGTCCAAATATGGAAACACCTGGAATCCTTGACGTCTCAGGTGAGAAGCTACCACTGCCATGCATTTGGTAAACACCCGGGGGGCAGTGGTGAGACCAAAGGGCAGGGCCCTGAATTGAAAATGACTGGTTCCCAGCCTGAAGCGGAGGAATCTTCTGGAGCATCTGTTCATTTTTATGTGATAGTACGCATCCTGAAGGTCTATAGAGCACATCCAGTTTCCCTTTCCCAAAAGGGGAAGGATGGACTGCAGCGTGACCATCCGAAATCTTGTTTACTTGACTGACTTGTTCAAGATACTGAGATCCAAAATTGGTCTCCAGTCCCCTGTTTTCTTTGGAACTAAAAAGAACCTGGAGTAGATTCCGAATCCTTGCTGGTCTGCTGGAACTGGCTGAATTGCTCTTTTTGCAAGCAGCTTTGAAATTTCCAAAGCTGCAAGATCCCTTTGAGCGGGTGGAACATCTGGAAGGGATTTTTTTGATTGGTTTGGAATGCGAACGAAGGGAATGGAATAGCCTTCGGAAATGATGGACTGTACCCATTTGTCTTGAGTCAGGGATAGCCAGGCTTCTGGGTACAGTGACAATCTTCCCCCGACTGCCTCCGAAGGTGGGCAGTCGGGCAACACCTCAGGGATGCTGAAAGGGCTTATCAGAGAAGGCTTCTCGATTGCCCTGGTTCTGCGGACCCCCCCTGCCTCTAGGGCGACGTCTACCATTGTTGTTCCCCCCTCTGCCTCTGGCGGGGAACCGACTCTGTGTGTCAGGCGAAGTCCCTTGAGATTGTTTGCGGAACCACATTTTCCCACTTTTCTGGCCTTTGGGGTAAGGCCTAGAAGGAGTAGAAAAACGGACTCCGACAGCAGAAAGAGTCTTGCCATCTGTCTCGCACCTAGTCAAGGTTTCTTTCACTTGAGGACCAAAAAGAGATGATCCATCAAACGGGGAATTAGTGAATGACATTTTAAAGGGGTCCGCAAAGTTGCATAGCCGCATCCAGGCATGCCTGCGTAAGGCCACACCTGTCCCTGCGGCCCTGCTCGCTCCATCAGCCGCATAAGAAAGGAGGCGCATGGAGGAGTTAGCTATGGAGTTCAGGGTAGCCAGCTGAATGTTCATCTTGTCTTGAAAACCCGCAGCCGTAGGATCCTTCAACATGTCACTCGCTTCTTTGATCAAGTCTCTTTGAAGACGAGTAAAATGGCATAGGTAGTTCAGCGAACGCATAGCAAAGGTCGCTGACGAGAACATCCGCTTCCCGTACCTGTCCATAGACCTAGATTCTTTGTTAGGGGGATGAACAGGCACTGAAGGAGCAGCTAGTTCCTTCTTGGTGGCAGCAGCTACCACCATAGCATCCACAGAAACACCTTTTGTGAGAAATTGCTTGTCAGTTGGTGCTGTTATAAATTTGGAAGGTCTCCTGGGGGTAGGGTCCACTGAATCAGGAGCCGTCCAGGCCTTCTTTGCAACCACCTGCATGAGGGGGGGGGGGCACCCAGGAGGTGGAAGGGCGAGAGCCAAACGCCTCAAGATACACAGATTCATCCTCCGAAGGGTTAAGGGCTGGCCAATTTCCCCTCTGTTTCAGGATCTCTAGAATGTCTGCGAAAGAGACATCTTCAGAAGGGGAACGTGGGGAACCCTCGGAATCCTCTAAATCTGTGTCAGAGGTGACAGACTCAGGTGAGTCTATGTGCTTCCTCTTACACTTTCTCTTCCTAGGGGGCTCCCTGCCAATTCAGGAGAGGCCTCGGAAGAGGATGAGATCCCCACAGGGGATTCTTGAGGAGCTGGCTCTCTGCGGTCTGGGATGAGGGAGTGAGTCGACATAACCAAAGGCACCGAAGAGGGAGGGGCGGACGGAGCAGACTGTGGAGTCGAACAAGGTTCCAACACACTCCGCATGACCTCGAACGCACCCCTGTCCGGCAGAGCCAGAGGTCCCCGCTCCGAGAACCTCCCTCGGCACCGACAGAGATGGCTCCGAGGCCGATGTCGGAGCCGAACTCACCAGCGCCGAAGCACCGAGAGGGAGAGGGGGTCGGACAAGGGTCCGATGCCACTCACCCCCTCGGAGCCGACGAGGGAAGCCCGGCGCCGAGATTCTTCAAAAGAAGAAATCGGAGCCGACGACGGAGCCGAAGACAATTGTATCGGCTCCGACGCTACCACAGTCTCGGTCCTGAGACGCCCCGGCTCCGAGCTCAAAGGAGTCGGAGGAGGAATATTTATTGGAACAAGTTGAGGCATCGACTGATGAGTCGGACTCTGGAGCATTTGGGCCAGTGCCTCGGACTTCAAAAGTCTACTCACTACCCTCTGGAGGTCGTGATCTGAGAGCCTCGATGACCTGGAGGAGTGAGATCTATGGCTCCGTTCAGACAGCAGGGGAGACACTGGAGCCGAATGAACGGAGCCAAGGGACGGTGACCTCGATCTCTTTCTAGATGTCGGCTCCGATGGTCTGATAGGGCCGACCCAGGAATCTCTAATGCCTCGGCTCCGGCCGGAGCCGAGGAAACCACGGATACTGCAGTCAAAGACTCATCGGCTCCAGCCGGAGCCGATGAAGCAGTAGGCTTCGAAGCCTTAGGCCTCGACTCTGAAGCTGGAGCCGAGGTCTTGGAAGCCTTGGAAGGTTTCCCCGATGACACAGAAAGGGAACCTTCAGGCTTAATCAAACCCCTCAAAATGAGTTTATTTTTTCTCTCCTGCAGGACTCTAGGGCTGAAGCCATGGCATACAGCACAAGAGTCCTGCAGGTGTAAAGGTCCCAGGCAATACACACAAGAAGTATGACCGTCTGTCAGAGACATTTTCTGACAGCACGAGTCACACTTCTTGAAGCCTGAGACCTTTGTATCCTTGGACATACTCAAGGAACCGAAGTGTAATCACACACAGAAAACACACACACACAGATTACACTGATAGGGGTTCAAAGGGAATTATTTAAACTAAAGGTAAGTTAAGTTAAAACTCCCTAATCAAACACATACACACCCTAAGGATAGGGAAGGAAGGGCCCAAAGGCCTTAGGGAAAGAACTATAAGTTCTTTAGAAAAAAAGGGGGCTGGATAAAAGGTAGAAGGGATAATATCCACTACACTAAGGGGAAAGAAAAATACACTAAGCTAGCTTAAGTCTAAAGAATTTAAACTAGTCTAACTTTCACTAACCTGGAGCCGGTAGAAAACGCACCTCGATCGCTGTAGCGGCAAACGAGATCTGAGGTAACTCACGCCTAGCATTGTGGGATATAAGGGGAGCCTCGAGCCGGTGGAACCAACTCTCGAGCTTTTAGAGTGGCCGAGTCGGAGCCGAGGTCGGCTCCGAACCCATCCAGCAAGAATGAAGGCGAGATAGACAACTTAACATCTGTATGTTATGTGGATATCAAACTGCTGGTACCAAAGTGTATGCTGAAAAGGGTTTGTAAAGTACTGAGCTTAAACATGTAACCACAGTGTACCCTGCTGCATTAGAACAGAAATTAATGTACATTATTGTAACTGTTCAGATGTATATATTTTAACAATGAAAACTGGAATACAGGAGTTTAATTTCAGAAAAATAGCTGAAAATTTAAATTACTTTATGAACACGTAATAAAAGGATGTTATCTTTCAGTTTCAGTGCAGTAACAGACACAAAGTCTAGAACTAGAAGGTTTTTTTGTATTGCCTTGGAAGGGTTTATTGTTTTATGACTTGCAGGATCTGCCTTAGATCTAAGAAAAATCCTTGCTTATGTATTTTACAGGTAGATGCTAAATGCTACCAGATGGCATCAATGGTTGTTTTGAGTCTGGGAACTGAAGTCAGATTACAAGAAATGATGTCATTCTGCAAGTATCCCAGCAGTAATATTTAGGATATTAATTTGGGAAGTCTCAGAGAGAGACTGAGCATTCTATATTTGTCTTTGACCTGACATCAGGTGGAAGACTCACTCACCACATACTTGCCTGCTTTGTCAGTAAGTCTAGAGAACAGTATAATTCATTCAGATATAGTCAGGAATATAGTAAAGCTTAATTTAGATGTTTTTTCTTTATTTATTTGAGACTGTCCTGCAATGCTATTTTAAATATTTCCTGTGATTTTGAACTCGGATATAACTGTGATTATATACTGAGCATTTTCTTGTTCTTTTATTATTTATTATTAAATATATTTAAACCTTTCACTGTAGTTGATATTTGTGAGACACATTTAAATTCTGAGAGTACTTGCATATTTATTTGGTGACACTGTGGGCCACTCCTAATAGTCTTGCTCTTGGTCAAACTACCATTTGTATTAACAGTAACATTACACAGTAAGATTGAACACCCTTTGCTAAGGGTCTTAAAGTAGCTGATAAGGAGTGACTGGTGGCAGGGGAAACTATCTTATAGTCTGGGTAGAAGGGGACACAGTTAGTAAACTTGTGCCAGCCTGTGTGTGTGTGTATAACTCAGGCATGGGCAAACTACGGCCCGGGGGCCACATGAGGCCCGTTAAACATTTTGATTCGGCCCGCAAACTTGGCACCCCTTCATTTCCGATTTTTCTTTTCTTTTTTTAAAATTTTCGCGCTGTCGGGCTGATGTCATCACGTGCGCGATGACGTCAGCACCGTCAGGCTACCAGCCAGTCGGAATTGAGCTCAAGGAGCTCGCATCATCATTCCGGCTGGCTGGCGGTTAAGTTAACAGTCAGCGGGAATGCAACATGTGGAACAGAAGAGGCTGACTCAGTGAGCCCTGAAACGGATTCATGGCAGCAGCAAAGGGGCCAGGGATATAGTGAGCTCACGGAGCTGGGATTAATGGCGTTAGCAGGCTGGGGGATACAGCGAGCCCTAAAACGGAGCTGGGCCCAGGATTAATGGCAGCAGCAGCAACATGAGGATGGATTGAACAGAAGACGCCGAGCACTACTCAGGGTAAGAGAGAGAGTGTGTGTGTGTGTGTGTGTGTGTGTGTGTGTGTGTGTGTGTGTGTATGCGATAGGAAAGAGAAAGTGAGTGAATCACTGAATGCAGGTTTGAAAGGTGAAGTGTGTGTGTCTGTGAGCGATCGGAGAGAGAAAGTGAGTGAATGCAGGTTTGAATTGTGAAGAGTGTGTGTGTGTGAACGATTGGAGAGAGAAAGTGAGTGAATGCAGGTTTGAAAGGTGAAGTGTGTGTGTGTGTGTGTGTGTGTGTGTGTGTGTGTGTGTGTGTGTGAGCGATCGGAGAGAGAAAGTGAATGAACGCAGGTTTGAAAGGTGAAGAGTGTGTGTGTGTGTGAGCGATCGGAGAGAGAAAGTGAGTGAATGCAGGTTTGAATTGTGAAGAGTGTGTGTGTGTGAGCGATTGGAGAGAGAAAGTGAGTGAATGCAGGTTTGAAAGGTGAATTGTGTGTGTGTGTGTGTGTGTGTGTGTGTGTGTGTGTGTGTGTGTGTGTGTGAGCGATCAGAGAGAGAAAGTGATTGAATGCAGGTTTGAAAGGTGAAGAGTGTATGTGTATGTGAGCGATTGGAGAGAGAAAGTGAATTATGAAAGCTGACAAGATTCTGTGTGTGTGTGTGTGTGTGTGTGTGTGTGTGTGTGTGTGTGTGTGTGTGTGTGTGTGTGTGTGTGTGTGTGTATAGATTGCAGCATCACTGTTCAAAACCTGCTGAAGTTAAATAGATGTCCAGTTTCACTGACAGAAAATGTATCTGCGTGTAAAATGATTTACTAGCTTATTAATTTAAGCTCTCCTAAAAGTACACTATTAAGTAGGTAAGAAGAAGCAGTTATTACTGTGTTCTGTTTGGTTCACAAGGGATTAATATGTAAGCAGGCACTTGAATATATAAGTTTTTTTAGGGAGCCATTGTGTAGATGCTCATGCAATGTTACCTGAGGTAAAATGGTCTTGGAATCCTTCTCTTCCAGATGAGATTTTATTGTAATGCTTTTCTTCATTTTCATTGGAAATTAAAGCACATGTTTTCTCCATATCCCAAGATGTGTATTTTTCCCCCAATGAGGTGATGTTTTCAAAGCATGCCATCTATCTGCTCCTGTTCCGGCCCCTTTGTCAAATGTTAGAACTCAATGTGGCCCACGAATCAAAAAGTTTGCCCACCCCTGGTATAACTCAAAACTCAAAGTGTGTGTTAGCTATGCCAGTGGAGAATCTTATTGGGGATCTGGAGAAAAAGGGAGAAACCAGCCCCAGACTGAATGTGGTCTCTGTGCGCTCTTAAGGGAAACTGCACTTGATGCAGAGAGCTGCATCTGGAAATGCTGTGTGTACTTGTCATCCTCCCAATACATGTCCCCCACTGGTGTTAGTGGTGAGGATTAAGGCTCCTTGATTACTTGGCTAGTGGTGAGGAATCACAGAGGCTACCACCCTAGCAAAATGAGCATGGACAGAAATAGGAGGCAGTTTGCCATGAAAAGAATAACAAAAAGAAATGGCTTTAGAAATCCAAGAAGGGGTGGTTTGCTAATAAATAGCTAAACCAGATTTCTTGGCACAAACATAAACAAAAAGTTGCTGAGATTAACTAATATTGTTAGTCTTAACTAAATAATATCTGAGCTGTCAATTCAATCCAAAGAATGTAGAACCCTATCACCATTTTGAGGGGAGGGAAAAAATGAAGGATGATGAATGGTCTGATTCAAAGACAAGTCAATAACCACTTTAGGCATGAAGGAAGGATTGGTCTTAAGAGACACTGTATCTGAAAAACTGCAAAAGGGGGGAACCACCATAACAGCCTGAAGCTCAGACACTCTTTTGGCAGAAGTCAGAGCCACAAACAAAACAGTTAGAACCACTAATAAGACAGTCTTTCAGATACATAATTTCCAAGTAGAAAAATATGCTGGCTCAACAGGAGGCTGAGTTAACTTACCAAGAACAAAATTAAGGTCCCAAACATGATGACTTAGCTTTCTTGGAAGCCTAATATGAAGGACACTTTTCAGAAACTATTTAACCTGAAATCTACAGGAAAGTGGTGGATCCAAATGCAAAGAAGCAGAAATGAGCTTTAACAGATGAGCACGCAGGCCAGAATTGAGCAACTCACACAAATAAGAAAGAAGATTAGGAATACCCACTAAAAGAGGGCCCTGTTCATGGCTGTGACACCAAACAGAAAATCTCTTCCATTTAGCAACATGAGATTTTTTAGTAGTATGTTTTCTGGCCTCCTGCAAGATGAAAAGCACGTCCTCAGAAAACTGGCATTGAAATAGAATCAAAGAGTCAACTGCAGGGTGAAAAGATGAGGGTGAATGATACAGGGCTTGTCCTATGTGAAAAGATCCATCCTGTGAGGTATGTTGTGATAAATGTCTCAGGCCAGTTGAAATAGAAGGGGAAACCAATGTTGTCTGGGCCAAAAGGGATTCAGCAGTAAGATTTTTGGCTTGTCCCACATGATCTTGTGTAGGACTCTTGGCAACAGTGGAAAAGGGGAATAAGCATACAGGAATATTCCTTTCAAAGAAAAAGGCATGGCATCCACTTTCCAAGTCACAGGACTTGGCACTTGAGAACAGAACATGGAAAATTATCTGTTCAGAGGTGAGTGAACAGAACATGGAAAACTGTTCAGAGGTGAGGCAAAAAGATCTACTTAAGAATTACCCCACCGATAGGATCATAAGATCATAGGAAGTTACTAGGCTATTGACTATGAGGCTCTTACAAGCCTAGCCAAGAATTTAGCCCATGCCCTGACAAGGTAGCACCCAATGCCCCTGTCCAGCAGGGACACAAGTGGAATCCCAGGGGGCGTATTTTCTGTTCCCCATCCAATTATCCAGGTTGCACATAAAAAGGGTTAATGATGTATTCTGCTTGACATGGAGTGGGAGTATATTCCACAGAAGGGGGAGTCCCTGGGACACAAATCTGTCCTGCCAACAAGTCCTACTGATGTCATAGACCAGGCTGAGGTTGTATGTGCAGGTTACTTGAGTGGAGCTTGACTTGCGGATATGCGGCAGTCCCACTGAGACGGGGTCTGAGATTTTGTGTGCCAAACAGAGGTCACCTCTGAGAAGTCTGTAGGAGAGGGAAAGGGCCTTCAGCCTATCTATGTAGGGTAGATGTTTGAGGACCTGGATTCTCCTGGTGAGGAAACCTCCGTGGTCTTTCCAGCTGCTGCATGTGCTTTCTGAGGTACATGCCAAAAGGGAAATTGCACTCAATAATGGGTCTTATAAGGGAAGAATACAGGGATGTTATGACCACCTAGTCCCTGGATGAGATACCCTTACTAATGAGGTGGGCCATGTAGAAAGCTTTCCATACAGTGGAGGCAATATGGTGGTCAAAAGTCCGTTTACTATCAATCTGGGTGCCCAAGTCCCTCATGATTGATTGCGTGCTTAGGACCTTATTAATGCAATAATTTGTGGGGACGTCACTCTCCCTAAAGGAGATCATGATGCATTTTTTGGCATTCAGCTTAAGGCCATGTTTCTGGCATCAGTCATTTGCTTGAATGAGACCCTCTTGGAGGATGTCCACATCACTAGGGGAAGTATTGACAGTGCCCAGCTTGCAGTCATCTACAAACTTGGTTAGCCATAGCCTGCTGGTTTTGGCCTGCACCTCAGAAAAGTATATCCCAAACAACAAAGGCCCCAAGACCGATCCGTGGGCTACACCGCTCGTTACACGTCAACTGCTTGAGGTGGCTTCCCATATTTTGACTATGTGGGTTCTGTCAGCAAGCCAGTTTGCTACCCATCTGGCCTAGTTGAGAGAGTTTATCTATTATACTCGAGTGGGGAATAGTATCGAAGGCTTTGGCCAGGTCAAGATAGGTGGTGTGCACCATCTTCCCCTCATCCATGGATTTGGTGACTGTCTCAAAGTCATCGACCAAATTTAACAAGCATGACCTCCCCTTGACAAAAAAACAAACTGTGTGGGACTGAGTGTTTGGATGTTACCAATGTCCTTGTCCATGATCATCCTCTCCATGGCCTTGCAGATCAGGCTAGTTAGGCAGATGGGTCTATAATTTCCTGCATCAGTGGATGATCCACCTTTGTGCAAAGGGATGACAGTGGCTGTCCTCCACTCAGCTGGGATGAAACCAGTACATAGGCTTTGGTTGATGCTGCAAGTTCTTGCCTGAGTTCATGTAGGATGCAGCCTGGGATGTTATCGGGTCCCATGGAGGCTGTATTTTTTGCCTTTGAGAAGGCAGTGATGACTTGCTCCCTAGAGATAAGGGGAGGGGGGCAGGTGCTGGGGATGTCCAGATTTACTGATGGGGGGGGGGCAGAGGGGTGAAGTTTTCACTCAACCTGTCTGCCAGCAGGTTGGCTATATCTATGGCGTTTGTGTATGTGGTGTCCTTGACCACCAGTTCTGAGCAGATCTGGGTGCTTCCCTTGAGACTGCAGACATAAGGGAAGAAAGCCTTGTGATTGTCTTTAGTAGATGTGGCCAGTTTGGACTCGAAATTTGCTTTGGAGGATTTCACTAGTGCTCTTATTTGCTTGTTCATGCTAAGGAGAGATTGCTTCCAGTGAGCAAACTACTCCTTCTTGGTTCGGGACAGCAATTTTTTCCTTTTATTATAGAATTTATTTACTGCAGATGCCCACCAGACAGGTTTACTCTTCCTTGAGGAGGAGGATTTTGTTCTGTCAGGTATTCCTGATTCCATGCAGTTATATAAATCCTCGTATAGTACTCTGGTGTACGTTTGGACCTATGTGCCTGTTCCTATGGAGGGGGAGGAGGCTGTGAAGCTGTTTATACCTTCCCTCAGGAGGTTGTAGTCAGCTTTAGAGAAGTTCTTTTGTTTGACCCAACCTGGGGGGGGGGGTCAGGGGAGATGGTGACTTTGAAAATGACCGCTTTGTGGTTGAATCTGACCAGGAAGGATGACACTCTAGGGTGCAGCAGTGGTTACTCATATTGGTTAATACCAACTCCAAGATATTTTTACCTCTTGTGGGGGTGTCAACCAGCTGGTCCAAGGAATATGCACTGATGAAATCAAGGAATCTCTGGGCATTTGTGTTTTGCCATGAGTAGTTCTTCCAATTTATGGTTGAATATTTAAAGTCATCCAGGACCAGGGTAAACGGTTGAATCCTGACAGATTTGAAGAGGTCCAGACAGGTGGAGTGGGCATCTTGAGTCAAAGTTGACGGCCTGTAGCTAGCTATGATTTGAACAGGGATCCTGTCAATGGTTAACTGCATCTGGTGCGTCTCCTGTGCATCATACTGTTTAACCAGCCTGGTGGTATGTATGTCTTATATATATTGCAACTCCACGTCCTTTTGCTTCGCTGCCTACAGGTTGGGGTCTAAATGTATGATAGGATGAGTAACCTCGTATGGATGGGGTGCTGTCCACACCTTTGAACCAGGTTTCGGTGACTGTACAAATGTCAGCATCTTCCAGGGTTAAGAAATCTTGCAATGAGTGCAGTTTCATGTTTGAACTCCTAGCATTTAGCAGCATGACCTTAATTTGCATTTTGATGAAATTTTCATGTTAGTAGTTTTGACCTCATGGCATTGCAGAAAAAAGGCACTGGACAAATGGTTACCAGTGAGTAGCAATACATTCACTACATGTGCTGCACAATGCAGTATCCTGCACTGCTTTAAACATATATTACGTAGACAGATTAGGTATAATAGCCCTAATGATTAGTACTTACTATGTAGTATTTAAACATGCTAAATCTTGTTTATTAAGATTACTAATAGATCTTGTAATTTTACTAAATATAAACATACAAAAAGAACTTTAAATTACTAAAAAGTTTTATTTATAACAGAAGTGACATTTCAATCACTATGCCTTGCCTAACTGATAAACATTTTGATACCCCCATAACTTTTTATGAGATTAATTCTGTACTAGTATTCCTTAATTTTTATTATTTCATAGCTAGAGCATTATGGTTTATATACACACTGGAATATTTTAATAAAGGCATATTGTTTTCATGAAAGAAAGCTGAAAAGGGTCATTTTACAAAGTTCATTCAGATATTTGAAATACACAAAAAACAGCTATAATGACCAGAAGATGGTGGTTAACAATGCCAAAGAACAACTGATTATAGTTAAAATAGTCACTGTTAGGCTTTGCAGAACTAGTAGGAGTTTACAGAAGTATTCTGATTTTTGTAAAGCTACTTATGATACATTTTTTTCTTCTCTCTTTCTTCCATCACCTGAACTACATACAGGTATAGTTATAATGGCTAGGTGAGAAGACAGTTGTTTAATGAAGGGGGACGGTCTTTTTTGATAGCAATAGATCCTTTATCATCCTCTCAAATTAAAAGGTATACACGTACTTTTCGTTATAAGGTTAGCTGTAGCCTTTTTTGTTCCTTACCTCAATCATTCTACAATGGATCCTACTCATTGGTATATAAAATGGATTGCTATATTTAATATGAGGGAACTGGTGATGATGGTATGATTTCCTTAATCTATTGTACTCACCTCAGAAGTGCACAAATATCATTGTAGACTGTGCTGGACTGGGGACAGAATGATTGTTGCTTTTACTTTCCTTATAAATTTCAGAAGTGTTCGCAAAGGGTCTTTGTTTAAGAGTATTAAGATGGAAACATAACTGTGATTATTATTTTTTTCATTATTCACACAAACAATAGATACGTATCCAACTGGTCATTTTGATGAAAGGGTAAAAGACATGCTGTTCATACCTATTCTTTCTTGTGACACTTATTCATTTCTTAATGTAATTGTATATACTGCTAATGAAGATTTTATAATAGTTTCAGATTTTGATTAATACATAGTTGTATACAGTTTCGATCTAACAGTTTTTGTTGTGTATTCAGCATTTCTATTACCTAACAAATCATAAATAGACTGATATTCATGTTCTGATTTAAAATAACTTACATTTATTTGTAATAGTGAATAATCACTATATATAACTTAATATTTCTTTTAAGAAGTAGCAGCACAAGCTACGCATGAGTTTTGTTTAATCATTTTTAATATGGTTTGGTTGATAAGTGGTTTGGATAAAGTATTTATCCAACCAGGAATGTTATACTCCATGACAAATGGTTTAAATAGTTATAGTTTTGTTTATGCTTTTCATTACTCTATGTCCACAGCAATATCTCTTAGTAACTTAACTTATTTTTTATATAATAAGAATTTGACTTCTAGGATAATTTTTTTTTTCTACAAACTTCATGTCCGCATATAATTGTTTATCTTTAAACATCAATGGTTTAAATAATTCATTGAAAAGAAGCAGTTTAGATAAATACCTAATGTTGAACCATGCTCATATAATTTTTCTACAAGAAACTCATGTGTTTGAAGAAGACATAAACTGAATATCCTTTAAAGACTACTATATACTGGCTGGTTCATATTTTAAGTCAAAAAGGAGAGGCGCAATGATCCTTTGGAGACATTCTATACCTGAACCTAAAATCATCCACACATTTACTGATAAGGATGGCTTTTTAACAATAATTACAGTTGAAATCAACAAACGATATTATACACTAGTTAATACACACTGGATCCCAGGAATTGGTACGAAAATTGTCAAAAAACTATTGGACAATATTACTTTGTACCTTAAAGGTGAATTAATTACAACAGGAGATTGTGTTCTATCAAAAGTAGACACTACAAATAAACAAAAAATTAAACTGTCACATTCTGCTAAGCATTTAAAAAATGTCATTTATGACTTAAGTTTACAAGATATATATATGGCTTGAAATCTACTAATTTATTACTCTACACACATTAGTCATTTCGTTCTGGTACTCAAACTACTATAAAGTATTTACCTCTAACAGTCTATACTCTAAAACTGATGATGTATTATTAACATCCTGCCCATTATCCAATCATTACGCCATTTCATTTAATCTCACCTTTAAGACCAATAATTTAAGCAATAACAATAGAATTCTTGCATATATTATTCAGTTAAAAGACTTTAATGAATGGTTTTCTACAGAAATACATCAATTTATGGAATTAAAAGACAATAGTGAAGTCACAGATATCATACTTGGGGATTCTTTAAAGGCCTATTTGTATTGGAAATCAAAAGTTGGTATCGTAATAAGAGGACACAATGGAATAAAGAATTAAAAACTTTATGGTCTATGATAGATAATTTAAAAGCAAATGCAAAACCAAAAGATGCAAATATTAATCTTGAACTAAAATTACTGAATCAAAATTATCTTGATACAATGCAGCATATAACAATAATTCAATTAGAAAAATGGAAAATGTGTTCCTATTCAGTTAATCCCAAAGGTTTACACAAACTAGCTACAAGACCAAAGAAAAAACCCCACTAATTATATTAAAGAAATAAAAGTAAACCAAAGGGGGAAAGAAAGAAAAATAACTGATTTAAATGACATATTATAATCTTTTAGAAATCATTATAAAAATATCAATAATGCTTTTCAAACTTTAGACAATGAAACTGCTACTAAGAATTTTTTGAAGAATAACACACATCAAAGATTAACTACAGAACAAGTAAATATTACTGACACATCTAACTTATTAAAAGAAGTTAAAGATCAAATTTATTTATTATTTTTTATTTATTTATTTACATTTGTTAATCGGGTGGTGTCCAACTGGGCTAGTAGCCCATTTTCAGCGGAGACCCGGGGAGAAAAGCTCCAGAACATATGAGACATATGATACAGACATAAGATTTATACATGAAACAACAACATTATAACAGTTGACTAGCATAGCATACAAGAGTAGGTAACATAATCAGACTTGGATTCAAATAGTTACACCTAGTTAAAAAAATAGCAATGATATGTATATTAGGCAGACCAACAAGAAACAGAGACTGATTCATGCAATATTCAACTATTCATATAAATATATATGCATCAAGATTGTCAGAGTGAGGAGATGTTTTTGAAAGAAGAAGAGATATTAAAGGTTGAAATAAGGTGAAAAATGTGGAGACAGGAGAAATTAAAAGTATTAAAACGAATAAAGCCCCAGGTCTAGATGGATTAATCCCTGAATTATATAAACTTATACCAGATAATACTGTTAATCTCCTGCAGAATGTATTTGAAAATATTAGAACTTCACAAGCAATTCCCCCATCCTGGTACTACACTCTAGTTTCTCCCATTCTTAAAAAAGATAAAGATAGTAAATTCTGTTCCTCTTACAGACCTATTTCCTTGTTGAATGTCGATTATAAACTATTCATGTCCATCCTAACCAAAAGACTAAATTATATTGCACCAACATTAATTAATGTAGATCAGGCAGGTTTTATTTTCAATAGAAAAGTCTATGATAAACACACTAATTGACTTAGGCAACAAAAAGAAAAAAGAACGATCAATTATTAGTTTAGATTTGAAAAGAGCTTTTGATTCCATTAGCTGGTCATATCTATTTAAAGTACTTAAAGAATATAACATTTCTGAATTATTCATGAACCACATCACTAACCTACATAACTCTTATTCATTTTTTAAAATTGGTTCTTTTATATCTAAATCTTTTAAAGTTGCAATGGGTACAAAACAAGGTTGCCCTTTATCTCTGTTATTATTTTCTACTGCTATAGAATCCCCTTGCTAATTCTATTAGAGATAATTAAATGATCAAAGGTTTTCATATAGATGAAGAATTTAACTGTAAGATTCAGTTACTCACTGATAATATATTAATAAGTACAGGAGACAGTCTTCCTTAAATCAAATTATTATTTCTTTAAAAAAGATTATGTTGGTTTGGACATGTGCTGAGGAGCAATGCTGAATATATTGGGAAAAAGATGCTAAGGATGAAGCTACCAGGTAACAGGAAAAGAGGAAGGCCTAAGATAAGGTTTACGGATGTGGTGAGAGAGGACATGCAGGTGATTGGTGTGACAGGGCATGATGTAGAGGACAGGAAGAAATGGAAACAGATGATCCGCTGTGGCAACCCCTAATGGGAACAGCTGAAAGATGATGATGACTATTTCTTTAAAACATTTTGAAAAAAATCTCAGGCTTAAAGTTTAACAAAAACAAAACAAGAACCCTTCTAATCAATAAAGAATTGAAGATTTCCTAAATAGTCATACTGAATTAAATTGGAGCAATACCTATATTAATTACCTTGGAATTGTTATTACACCCTCAACAAGAAATACAATTCAGACTAATTACACAAACTTAACTAATACAGTTAAATCTCTAATAGACGAATGGGACAAATTCTTTTTTTTTTACAACAGAAGACAGACTTATTTTAATAAAAATGATTATTCTTCCAAAAATCTTATTTTATATACAGGCATTAATATTTCTTCCCTCAAAAAAGATGTTAAATAAATTAATTCCACTGTTCTCAAATTTCTTTGGTATCCTAATAAACCGAGAATATCTTCTAAATGGCACACTAAAACCTGGGAAGATAGAGAGATAGCTTTTCATAACATTGAACTATATGCAAAATCCAATATTATAAACTTAGTAGCTTTATGGCTAAACTCCTCATATCATTCTGCAAGGAAAGCCATACATCAGAAATTAATTCAAAACAATAAATATAACATTATCCCTCAAAATCTCCTAGGAATCAACAAATTCTATTGGACTCTAAAATACTACTTTACAAATGATACACAGACAGTTTTCCCCTTTCCGCTAAGTGACTATATAATTTGTACTTTCAAAACATATACAGAAAATAACTATATTCTTAAAGACCTGTCCTTTCTTTTATTACCTATACACAACAATAAAGGCTGGTTAGAAACATTCAATAAAAATAAGACGTCAGATTTTCAGAAGAGTAATTTATTATTTTGGCATCAGTTTCTAAATGGTAATAAACTAAATATGACTAAATATCTTCTCTCTAAATACTCCTTATCAAATAATAACTGGATAAACATTCATAGCTGTATAACATATGTAAATGATAACATTAAAATAATAATGAACTATCAAGAAAAAAGCATCCTTAAAATACTAGATTTTCTAATTAATAAAAATTATACCCCATTTCATAATAAATCATACACATTGGTAATATATAGAATTATAAGAACTGAATCTGTAACTCTAAATTCATCCTTTTGGAATTATTCTACTAAGATTAATGGATCAGAATTCTCATTGAACAACAAGACACTGATATTAAAATCAAGTTACAAAACAACATCCTCTCTTTATTGGAGAATTTTTAGTTGGAAAGTCATTCATTGGAACTTTTTAACCCCCAGCAAAATTAACCTGATGTTTAAAACAAAGAAAACTAAATGCTGGAGATGTGAATCTGAATCAGAACCAGACTGGTCAAACATGATATTAAAACGCAATTTGGTTGTTTTTTTTTTTGGAATTAATTTAAAAAGTTTTATCAGGCATTATGGACTGATAAATGTTATATATCTGACTCACTTATTTTGTTTAATGCTCCAATACCAGATGCGGTCCTCAGATCACAGCCTCTCCTTTGGTCAACTTTAGCAATAGCCAGAAAAATAATCACAAAAAACTGGAAATGTAAAACTGCTTTTTTCTTTTAACGATATTCTTATTTTAGCTAAAAGTGTATGCAAGAGAGAACTTTCAACCTTATACATAAGAACCTCCAACATGACTCACCAGAAAAAACATGGGCAAAAACTGAATGATCTATTGGAAAAGTATTAATGATGTATTTCACTGTATTACTGCTGTGAACTTTTGTATATAGCTACTTTTTTGTTCTTTTGTTATATTTAAATTGTGTTTTTTCTTGAAAAGTTTATAAAATTAATAAAAATTATTGGGAAAAAAAGGCACTATGGGGAGGCAAGAGCCTTTGCCTTTAGCTGGAAGCACAAGGGAGACAGATGCAGGCCATCTCTGGCAAAGCATCGTGATTTTTCAATCATGTCTTCCAAGGCCATCAAGGTACTGGATCCCCTTGGAATGACAATGTTTAGGAAAACCTTCCTGTGAAGCATCCACTCACACTTATCTTGGACCTGCTCAAACTCTCTGCCACCAAACTGTGCTCTGAGGGAATATAAACTGCCTGAACAGTCAAGTGATGGGGGTTAGCAAAATCCCCTGCTTCTTTAAGTACCTCATGATAATGGTGCTGTTTGTAAAAATCCTGAGGGAACTTGGAACTCAGAGGGAATGCAAAGACTGAAGAGCTAAATCAGAGATCTCATTTTCTTGATATTGATATAGTCTTTTAGGGTCTATGTTTAATCCTTGAATGGCATTTGCATTGAATGGCTAAACATCTAACCCTATCCACAGAATGTTCACTCAGCGACCATTCATTTTTTCGACAGGGAAAGTGACTAGTTAGCCAACCCTTCCATATCTCACACACTGCAGTATTTCAAATCTACCCAGGTGGCGGGGCTTCACCACCCAACTATATATACCAACTCAGAGTACTACAGTGGGGAAAAGGGCAGATGAGGAAGTGTTGGCCAACTAGTTACTTTCCCGTTCACTGAATGAACTTGCAATGGATAGGGTTCGATGTTTAGCCATTCGATGTAAAAGTCAACTGACGGTTAAACATAGACCTAGTCTTTCACATACTGTGGAGACTACACTCCCTGTACCTTGAGGTTTTTGGAGGAAGTCTCCCAACCCAAGTCTAAAGCATATGTAAATAGCTTCTGAGTTGGGAAAGGCATCTGAAAAGACAGGCCTGGACCCAGAGAAAATGGCAAATCCACCAAAGGAATTCCTGTCTGACACAAGGCAAGAGAGGTATGGGGAAAGTCCAGATGACAAGAATGCTGCAGCCACATTGCTCTGAGATATCACTGAAGTTCCATATGCGGAGTCTGGCCAAAGGAACCATTGGAATTGTGGAAGCCATAAACCCCACAGTTTGTAGAAACTCTCTTTCAGACACCACATGTAAAGAAGAAACAGACTGGAGGAAGGCTGTCAAGGAGAAGACCTTGAAAGGAGGAAGACAAGTCATTACTGATACAATCTGGAGTTGCAAACCAAGAAAATTTGTCCCTGTAAAGGGGTCAGAATAGGCCTCTAGAAATTGACAGTGAAACCCACACTGCGAAAGAGAAGCATGATAAATTTGTGATGCTGATAACAAGGGGCTTGAATAAACAGGTTGTCCAGATAGGGAAATATCTGAACACCATGGAGTCTGCAAAAGGCTATGAGAGGAGTGAGACATTTTGTCAAAACCCTCACTGCTGTAGAATGACCAAAAGGCAAAGCAGAGAACTGATAATGTGAGGAAGAAACAGAAAAGCATAAATAATTCTTGTAGATGTCTAGCGACACCAGAAAGACCTAAGGAGGCAGCAGAGGAAACAGGGACTGGAGAATCAACATTCTGAAAGAAGGGACTTTTAGAAGGACATTGAGAAAGGAAAGATCTAAAATGGGTTTCCAAGAACCCTCCCTTCCAAGGACCAAAAACATTCTGGGGTAGAATCCCTTGCCCCTCTGGGAGAGATTAACAGGCTGAAAGTCCACTGATCCAAGAAATATTGAAGAGGAGGAGAACAAAGTGGGAGCTGGCAAGGAAGGGGATGAGGTATGTATGAATAAGGAAGACGGAGTTTCCAAATCATGAAATAATCATTTTGAATGACCGAAAGAACCCAAGAATCTGTGGTGGTGTGTTGCCAAACTGGAAAGGACAGAAATAACCTGGCTGAAAAAGGAATCTAGCCAAAGGTCAGAAAAGGATGAATGTCAGATACAGGCAGACTTGCATGGAAAGAAAAGACTTCTGTCCTCTAGAATGCTGAGCAGGCTTCACAGGAAAAACTCTTTTGGGAGATCATTTACCCTTCAAAGATGGTTTAAGATGCCCGAGCACCAAGGGAGTCTTTGAAGTGTAGTTCCTATTAAACTTAGAGAGAAGTGAGAGACTTTAATATTCTGCATAACCTTCCCTTTATTTTGTAAGGTTTTAAACACATCTGCAACAGTAAGGATAAACTGATTCTGGGTATCTAAAGGACAGTCCAACTTGTCCTCAACATCTTCAGGGAGAGATTGTATCTTTAGTCAGCAATATCTCCTGATCACGGATCCTGATGCAGTTGCCTTAGAGGAGGCATCAGTAGTATTATAGCTGCATTTGATGGAATGGCAAGCAACCTGTAAAGCAGAACTTAATAAGGAAATGGCAGCAAATTTAACTTGAGATTCAGGGTGTCAGCCAAAACACCCCCAATCTAAGACAGTAGAACCATAACAGAATAGAACATACCTGGTCATATTGCCATGTAATATATGGACCTAAGGGCTAAGGTGGCAGAGGTATACACCTCCTTACCATACCTGTCTATAGTCCTACTATCCTGTTTAAGAGGTAAAAGCTTGGTGAGGGGTCAACTTAGGTTTGTCAGCATAAAGAGAAATTACTGCAAGGTTGGAAGAGGGATTCTTGTACAATAATATTTGAGCTTCAGGGTTTCGTAAAACCTACCAGTTTTTTTAAGAGCAGGGCACTGAGGCACTGGAGCCCGTGATGCAGGAGTAAAAGGATCAAGGAAGGCTTCCAACACATGAGGCATTGCAGAAGACCTTGGAGAGTCCATTTGCAAAAGGTCATGATAACTTTTCTGGATCTCAGACATTTATGAACTTCCCCCCTGAAAATGCTTCTTCATTTTAACAATTGTGTCCCCAAAAGAGAAGTCCTCAATAGGGGAATTAGGGGAGAGAGAGTATCATCATCTTCTGATCCCGAAGCAAGAGGGGCACTGATATGGAAAGAGTAAGCTGGAAGCTCTTCTTCCTCAGAGGCATCAGAAACCCTAAATCTATTAGAAGGAGAGAAAGTCACAGGTGAAGGCATTGACAAACACTGATAGGGTTTTAAGGCTATGATGCCCTTAAAAAGACTCGGAATTAAATCCTGCTACTCTTTATGAGGAGGTCCTTTGCTACAGGGACCACAAGCCTAGTCTTCTGCTTTTTCTTAAGAGTAACCTCTACCCTAACAAGCTTAGGATGTTCTGCACCACGCCTAACTTCAATAAGGGAACCAGGTACTTCTTCCCTGAAAATATCTGGGGAATCCCACTAGGCCCTTCAGATATAATTAGCCGCAGCTCCCTCTTCTCATCTGCAGCAGAAAGTCGCAGCCTCTGCAGACATACAAATTGCAAGCCCCAATGTCAGCCTCCAACAGGGTCGCAACAGAAGGAACAGACATCGGAACTGGAAGGTCCTCTAGATTTTCATCTGACCCTACGGAGACATTTGGCAGAGGCTGGGCAGTAGCAGTAATAATGCTTCTTTTTTTACTTCTTTTTATTAAGTGTCTGAATGTCTGGGCAAGTAGAATCCCTCTACCAACAACTGCAGGCACTGGTTTTCCAAATACATAGCTAACGATGACAGACACAGTTCAACTGCAAAGGTCAGGAAAATCTCACACAGAGTAGGACTGTGTTTTGCACCAAGTAGAAAAGACACTTTTTGGGGCATCTGCCACCCACACTCACACTTCCCCTTTTTAGATGACATGCAACACATATAACTAAACAAAGAGAAAAATAAGAGAGTCCTCAACAGGGTATTATCAGCTCTTGGTTCAGTACCTGAGACAACATGACGAACTTACAAATCAAATTTAAAAAAAAAGTGTTTGGGCTGGCAGCAAAGTAGTTCTGAGGATTTGGTGCTCACACATCAGTTATGTACCGTACATCTGGCATATGACACTTGGAAGGGCCCAGGGCTTTGCTATGCTGTCCAGACATATGGCTATTCTCTGCAAGATATCCCTTTTTGTAGGAGATAAGGAAGACAATCTCACCTGAAAGGAATGATTCGTACCCAGTGTCAACTGTTTTTCTCCTAACCTCGTTTAACACCCAAGGGTCTAAATAAATCTGTTTCCAAAGAGGAATGTACACAGCCAGGTTTTGGAACAGACTGAGAGATTGGGGCAGGAGGGGTGCAGGGGCAAAATGCTGGTAAAGTCATTCTGAATTTGTACACTGTCCCTTTTTAGGAAAGCATCCTTGTTTCTTGTTGTTCCTGCCACCTCTTTTTGTGTCCCTCTTTGGTTTGAGAAGGCAGAGATTGTTTATTTTGTTTCTTAGCTAGGAAAGAAGATCTGGGAGATTTGTAAAGGAAAAGGGGAAGAAAAATCTGACACAAGTTGCTGACGGGCCAAATAAAACCTCCTTATCTAAAACTGAATTTAAAATTGTAGGCATAACATCATCAGAAAACTTTTGATTATGTACCCACTTATACTTCCTCAATATTGTAGCACTGCCCTAGATACAGTATCTATATAATCATACATAATCCTTAAGGCATGTTTAGATACTTAAATATTAGAAACAACATAATTGAGATTGGCACTACCTTCAGGGGGATGTACGATGGATATTTCTCTCAAACTGTCTGTTAAAAAAGCGCACGTGACCACATCATAGTCTACTAATAGTTAAGAACTATATATGCCATATAAAAGAAGAAGAAAATATTCTCTTACCAAATCTGTCCAATAGATCCCCTTCTTTATTCACAGCTGGCAAAAATTTGGATATGGTTACAGGCTCAGCGAAGGTGGGAAATCAAATGACTGTTAGGCTTGATAAAGTTTCTCAAACTATCTGCCTTTTTGAAAACTGAAAGCTGCAAATCAGGGTTGTTACAGGCAGTATTAACTACATCCTCCAAGGCTGGCACTAACGGAGGAATGGGAGCAAAATGAGGCATATCTATTTCTAACATATAATATCTTTTCATTTTATGAGAACATCTATTTATTCCCATAAAAATACCTCATTCATCCTGGCTGTAGTCCTAAAAAAATATCCTCCAAAGGCGATTGTGATAACCAAGTTTCTTCTGACTCGGAGAACTGAGCTTGTGAATTTGTAGGAGAAAAAGCCCTGTCCCAGTCTATATCAGAATCTTCTGACAAAAACCTTTCTCAGGACTGTTTCTGCTGACCTCTTTTACAGATAAAGATTAGGATTACCAGCCTGTATCAGCTCTTAGTTAAGGTAAGAAAATTACCTTTTCTAATAGACATCATGTCTTCAGATTAACAATAATTGAAATTTGTTTTTTTCTTTACATATATAACTGATGACTGACTCAGGGAAATTATTTCTGCACCACCAAGAGGTGTCTTTCCCCAATTAAATCAAGCAGCATCCCCTAGCATGTCTCCTTGACCCAGAAGAGATGGTTCTCCCATACCCAGTTCCGATTCTGCAACAACTAGAGGAAGTGAGTGACATCTGGTTCATGGTGACTGAAAGGACTACACCAGAGGAAGGCGAAGAGTTAAGGCAGTGGATTGAGATATGACTACTGGCCACTACAGAATCACCCAACATCTGCTAAGGCGTTGACTAAGCCCACAGAGTCAGCAAGGACTCTTTTGTAAGTTGTTTTTTTCTTTCTAAGAACAGCTGGAGGTGTACCAACAGCAGTGAGGTAAGTATCCATGCTGTGATTGAGGAGGATGCGTTAGATGCAGTAAGAGTTAGTTGGAAGGTAAGCTGGCAAATAGTGCTCAAAAGCAGCACAGTTCCAATTACAGTCACATGCACAGTCCCCTAAACACATTAATGCATAATAAGCACTCTAAAATCCTGTCAGAAACCTCTGCACATGAAATTCTGCCTGACCAAAAAAAAAAATGGCAGGTAAGTTATCTCACACTAACAATCCAGAGAAGTTAGTGCCCAAACAAAACTCTTTTTGACATTAAACTTTTATGTAAAGAACAAAGTTTACACAAGCAGTACATTTTCTCACTAAAATATCCCCCCTTAATTAGTAGGGGCTAAAAACTGCACTCCCTGGCAGGAAAAAATAAGTTATGTACTCACCATAATGTTCCATGTCTGTTGTCCAGCTTCACCTTCATTCTTACCAGGATGGGTTTGGATCCGATCCTCTGATCCGACTCGGCCTTTATATACAAGCTCAAGGTCTTCCACTAGCGTGTGGCTAAACCCTATCCCAGCATGCACTAGGAAAGCTACCCAGATCTTGTTTGCAGTTATAATAACAGTAAGAAAAATAAGGGCAGTTTAATGATTCAGAGAGTAATAAAGAAGGCCAGAGAACAATGATATCCAATTGTACCAACTAAGTCTTCCAGGAGGAAAAATGGCTGGGGGAAGGAGGGTGGGATGTAAAAATGAAGGCGAAGATGGACAACATAAGGAACATTATGGTGAGTACATAACTTCTTTATGTTTTGTTGCCCTATATCGCCTTCATTCTTACCAGGATGGGACAGCATCCCTCGCAACATATTTCTTGGGTGGCTCAAGGGAGAAAATTCTTCAGAATCGTGGAACCAAAGGATGTCCTGTTCCTGGAGGTCAAATCGACTTTGTAATGAGTGATGTGGTCTTGCCCATGTTGCCGCAGCACAAATGGTATCAATTGGTAGTCTAACCAGAAAAGCAGAAGAGGTTGCAATGGCTCTTGTAGAGTGGGCTTTAACTCTATTGGGGAGATCTCTGTTCTGACATTTATAGATGAAAATTATGCAATCTGAAAGCCATTTTGGGGACTGACGTACCTTTCTTTGAATCTGAAAAAGATATAAACAGTTGGTCAGATTTTCTCAAGTTCTTTGTCCTGTGTAAGTAGAAACGTAATTGTCTATGCACATCCAGTTAATGTAACATGTATTCTGGCTTATTTTCATAATCTGGGTAAAAGAATGACAGCTCTATAGATTGGTTCAAATTCGACTCTGAACATACCTTTGGCAAAAAGAAGGGATTTGTTCATAAGGGAACCCTGTCCCTGTGGAAAAGCAAGTAAGGGGGCTTTAATGACAACGCTTACAGCTCTGACACTCTCCTAGCAGAGGTAATAACTATCAAGAGAATAGTTTTTCATGTCAAAAACATGAGTTTGCAAGATGATGCTGGCTCAAAAGGGGGAAAGATTAAATGAGATAGGACGAAATTTAAGTTCCATGGTGCTGGGGGGGTCTCTGACAGGTGGTCAATGAAGTACCTTTGAGAAACGTCTTGCATAGCCTATGAGACATAATGCTGAGGCCAGATTCACCAATATGAAAACTAGAAATTGCTGCTAGTTGGACTCCGATAGTAGCTGCAGATGCCCCCTCACTGAATAATTTTGCCAGGAATTCTAGAATGGAACTGACTGGGGCAGTAAAGGGATCGATGTGATTATGAGAAGCCCATACTGAGAATCTTTTCCATGTGCTTCTATGTATCTTTCCTGTTGAAGCCTTATGAGAAGAAATTAGAATGTGCTTCACTGATGAAGAAAGGTTAGGAAACCTGGCTATGGATGGAATCGGAGCAGCCAAGCTGTCAATTTGAGGGTCTGAAGGGAGGGATGCAGCATTCCTGACACATGAGTCAGAAGGTCTGGAACTGGGTCCAGAATCCAAGGCTCCTCCCAAAGATGAGGCCATAGGAAGAAGAACCAGATTTGACAAAGCCAGTACGGGGCGATGAGTATCACGTCCCTACCCAAGCAACTGGCTTTCTGAAGAATTTTAGGTATTAATGGAAAGGGAGGAAAGGCATAGAGGAGACCCAAGGGACAATCGTGAATAAGTGCATACCTTGGTGATTCCCTGCAGGGGGAAAAAGGGCAAATTAGTTGCTACATTTGGCATTCATGGATGTCGCAAAAAGGTCGCAGCAAGGCTGGCCCCATTTGCAGAAAATGTTTTCCGCTCCCTCCTGTTTTAGGGACCACTCGTGAGGCAACAGAATCACTCTGCTGAGTCCATCCGCTATCACGTTGGATTTCCCAGGGATGTGCGCTGCTATCAGAAAACATTGGGATGAGGTCGCCCACTGCCATACTCTCAGGACCTCTCGACAAAGGGGGTAAGACCTGGTACCTCCTTGTTTATGTACCATACAACTGACACGTTGTCTGTCTGTATTGCTATAGTTCCCAGCAGAAGGGAATCTTGGAATGCTTGCAACGCTAGAAGCACCGCTCTCATCTCTAGGACATTGATATGCAAATGGGACTCGTGATCCTGCCAGGTGCCTTGGACTGTCGTTCCCAGATAAGGGCCCCCCCCACACACCCAATCAGAGGCATCTGTGGTCACTGTGGCCAATGGTTGCGGAAGTACCAATGGTCAGCCTAGAATCACATGGGTGGAGTAAAGCCATCCACAAAGGTCTATTTTGCAAGTTTCTGTTATTTTGTGGGACATCGGCAATTCTTGCATCGACCACTGAGTGGAAAGTAACCACTGTAAAATTCTCATGTGTAGACGTGCTAAAGTGGTCAGAGTTATTGCTGTTGCCATGGTCCCCAAAACATTTAGGACTATTCTTGCCTGCACTTTTTTCTTTGAGAGATGACTTAACACCTGACATCGGTGGACTTGAACTCTTTCTGTTGGAAGTCTGGCCATCATGTTTTTTTGAATCCAATTATGTTCCTATAAATATGACGTGCTGAGAAGGCCGCAAGGCAGATTTCTTGTAGTTTATTGTAATTCCTAGTTGACAGCAGAGCTGCAAGGTGGTGTCTCTTCCTGTTAGTAGTAGATGCTCAGTGGTGGCAGTTAGCAGCCAGTCATCCAAGTATGGAAACACCCGGAATTCTAGGCGTCTCAGGTGAGCTGCGACTACTGCCATACATTTGGTGAACACTCTGGGGGCTGTAGTGAGACCAAAGGGCAGAGCTCAAAACTGGTAGTGACTGGCTCTCAGACAAAAGTGCAGGTGTCCCCTGGATCACGTCTCCATTTTTATGTGGCAGTACGCATGTTGGAGGTCTATTAAGCACATCCAATTGTCTTGCTCCAGAAAAGGGAGTACTGACTGCAGTGTTCTCATCTGGAATTTGGACTTTCTTAATGATTTGTTGAGATTGCTGAGATCCAGAATTGGTCTCCAGTCCCCTGTTTTCTTTGGAACTAAAAAGAATCTTGTGTAAGTTCCAGATCCTAATTGGTCTGTGGGCACTGTTTGGATGACTTTTGTCTAGCAACTTTTGAATTTCTAATGTTGCCTGTTCTCTTTGACTGGGTGGAACGTCTTGGATCTTTTTCATGTTTGGAATGGGGAAGGATAAGGGGATGGAGTAACCTCTGGATATGATGCTTTGTACCCATTTGTCTTTTATTTGTTGCCAGGCCTCTGGGTACAAAGATAAGCACCACTGACTGTCTCCAGAGATGGACAGGTGGGCCTCCTTTCAGGAGCATTGAAAGGGCTTACCAAATAAGATTCTCTGTCCCCCTGATTCTGCGGGCTCCCTCTGCCGTATGGACATCTTTCATTACCACTTACCCCTTTGCTCCTGGAGGAAGGTTCACCACATGTATACTGGAAAGCTCTCTTGAGATTTTCGAAACCACATTTTTCCAATTCCCTTCTGACCTTCGGGATATGGTCTGGTAGGTAGGGAAAAATGGACTACTACAGCAGACAAGAGTCTTTCCTTCTTGCTCACACCTGGTCAGTGTATCTTTGACTTTGGGCCCAAACAGAGAAGAGCCATTGAATGGGGCATTCACAACGGAAGATTTAAAGGGTTCTGCAAAATCACACAAGTGCAAACAAAAATGTCTCCTTAGGGAAATTCCTGAACCCGCTGCTCTACTCGCTCCATCCGCTGCATAAGAAATCAGTCTAATGGAGGAGATGACAACTGAATTTAAGGTAGAGAGCTGTGAGGAAACTTTATGGAAACTCCTTCAGCTATTGAACCTTGGAGAGTATCTCCTAACTCTGTCGTCTCTCTGCAATCTAGTAAAATGGGTTAGGTAATTCAGCGATCTGAGAGCAAAGTCGCTGAAGAAAAAATGCACTTTCCATATCTGTCCATCGTATGAGACTCCTTGTTCAGTGGATGAACAGAAGATGAGAGTTCCTTCTTGGTGGCTGCTGCCGCCAACATAACATTTACTGGGATTCCTTTTGTTAGAAAAGCTTTGTTTGCTTGGGATGTGATAAGCTTATTTGGCCTCCTAGGAACAGGTTCCACTGAATCTGGAGACTCCCACAACTTCTGAGAAACTAGGTCCATAAGCTCGTCGAAAGGTGGAGACACCCAAGTGGAGAAAGGGTGAGTTCCAAAGGCCTTCAGGTATACGGACTCCTCTGCCAAAGGGTTAGTGGACTTCCAGCCGCCACTCTGCTTAAGTATTTCTAGAATGTCTCCAAAGAAGACATCCTCAGGAGCCACCCGTGGGGACCCTTCAGCTTCATCGAGGTCCATATCAGAGGTGATGGACTCCTCTGGGGAGTCCAAGTGCTTCCTCTTGCACAGTCTCTTCTGAGCGACCTCCTCAGAGGGGTACTCTGGGGAGGTTTTGGAAGAGTGGGGGGGGTTGCTCTGTGGGGCATCCTGAGGTCTATGATCTCTGTGTCCCTGTGGAAGTGAGAAAACGGAGGCAGACACCGGTGCTTTGGGGGAAGAAAGTACAGTTGTGTACACCTACCATAAATGTAGATGTTCGAGTGTCTTCACTGTTGCAGTCATGACTGTAGGGTTCTACCCTGCCGGCAGGCAGTCCTCGGTCAGCCAGAATCCCAAAGTCTGGGTCCGGCGTCGGCTGTTCAACCATGCTCCCTGACGTCAGAGTGCCAGGAGTACAAAGCTGACAGAAGACGCCATCTTCTCCAGTTTTTCTTGCCCCAGATGTCAGGAGTCCCAAAATGAGAAAGGTCCCATATCCTTTGCAAATACACCTCAGAAGAATGGTGAAAAAAGAAACCACACAAAAGTAAAAATAAGAGGGGGCAGGAGGGAGGGAAACCCAGACTGCAACAGTGAAGACACTCGAACATCTACATTTATGGTAGGTGTACACAACTGTACTATGTTCATCGTGTTTCACTGTTGCAGTCATGACTGTAGGGTAGAATCCCAAAGCAGAATGAAAGGGAGGTGGTCATAAAGTAGAAGGGGCAGCTAAAAGGCCCTGCAAGACTGCAGAGGCAAAGCCTGCCCTAGACTTAGAGTAGAGAGGTAGATTGTAGTGCTTAGAAAAAGTATGCACTGAACTCCAAGTTGCAGCTTCCAAAATGTCTTTGGTAGGAACTCCCCTGAGGAAGGCAGCAGAAGTGGCAGCAGCTCTGGTGGAATGAGTCCGTACACTCCCTGGGATTTGCTTTCCATGGTGTGAATAACAAAATCTGATTCCATGAGCAATCCATTTAGAAATGGTCTGTTTTTAAATGGCTTTATCTTGGGAACTTGAAGCATAAGAAACAATTGTTCTGATTTTCTGATGTCCTTGGTTCTGTCCAGGTAAAAAAATGTAGTTGTCTGTGTACATCCAAGGAATGTAAGATCCTTTCCCCTTTATTTTGAGGAGTGGGGAAAAAGTTGGCAAGTGGATAGTTTGATTTAAAGCCACTTTGGAAACCACCTTAGGCATGAAGGTAGGATTAGTCCTCAGACACCCTGTCTTGATGAAAAATAATATAAGGTTCCACAGCCATAAGAGCTTGTAACTCTGAAACTCTCCTGGCAGAGGTCAGGGCTAACAGGATGGCTGTTTTCCAAGATAAAAACTTGATGTCAGAAGAGGCAGCAGGCTCAAAAGGAGGCAAGGTGAGCTTTTCCAAAACATAGTTGAGATCCCAAGCAGGAATGGGAGGAGATCTAGGAGGTCTTAAGTTCTTAGCTCCTCTGAGAAACTGTCTCATGAGCTGGTGGGAAAAGATTGGAGGGTCTGTATTATAATGAGCGGAAATAGCAGAGGCATTAATCTTAATAGAAGAGAAAGAGAGACCCTTATGTAAGAGATCTGTCAAGTAAAGTAAAATTAAAGGAATGTTCGGAAGAAGAGGATCAGAATCCTGAGCCTGCATCCAGGAACAAAATCTTTTCCATTTTCCTGCATAAGATTTTCTAGTGCTAGGACGTCTGGCTTCTAAAATGACATACATAACCTGCTTGGGTAGGAGAGAAGAAATCAAAGGCCCTGGATTAACCAGGCCACCAGGCTGAGAGTGCTGACATGGGAGTGTAGAACCTGACCCTGATGTTGGGACAGAAGATTCGGAGTTTGTGGTAAGACCCAAGGGGGGTCCAGACATAGGTTTTTCAGAGTGGGGTACCAAAACTGTCAAGGCCAATTTGGGGCCAACAAGATTATCATCTTGGGCTTGTCCTGTTTGATCTTTAACAATACCCGTGGAAGAAGAGGAAGAGGCGGAAAGGCATATCCCGAGAGGTTTCTCCAACTGAAAGATAGTGCATCCACTTTCCAAGCTAGTTTGTGGAAAGTCCTGGTGCAAAAATTCTGTAGTTGATGATTGAGATGGGATGCAAAGAGGTCTAATGTGAGGATGTCCCCAGACTGCTGTTATCATCCTGAATATTTCGGTGTCCAGCATCCATTCGTGTGGATCCAAAAGGTTTCTGCTCAGACTGTCTGCCAGGAAGTTTAGCTTCACTGGTAGAAACTGAGCTTGAAGGTCCAGATTGCAAGCTAGAGCTGTGTTCCATAGATCCATGGCTAGTCTGCAAAGGGGGTAGGAATGAGATCCCCCTTGCTTGTTTATGTACCACATAACTGTGGTGTTGTCTGTCCGTATCAGTAGTTGTCCTGGTTGTAGAAGATTCCTGAAGGCCATTAGAGCTTTCTGAACGGCTAACATTTCCTTTAAATTGATATGCAGGTGCTTCTGATCCTTTGTCCAAAGGCCCTGCAGACAGTTGCCCTGAAAATGGGCTTCCCAAGCATAATCCGAGGCATCCGTGGTTAGAATCTGAGTGGCAGGAGGCAGACATAAGGGTTTCCCTTTGTTTAGAGCACATGCCCTGGACCACCAAAGGAATTCCTTTTGAAGACAAGGCAGGACAGAGATCAGTATGTCTAAACTGTGGCAATGCTGAAACCATACACTTTTTAGGTACCACTGTATTTTCCTCATGTGTAGTCTTGCATATGGTACGAGAAGGATGCAGGAGGCCATGTAACCCAAAGCCTGCAGGAATCTCCTTGCAGATAGCTGAGTTAAACTTGCAAAGGTTTTGAAAGTTGAAGCCAGCTGTAATTGTTTTTCAGATGTCAGAAATGCCATCTGGGTTGTGGTGTTTAGAAGAGCACCCAGAAAAGTTATCTGTTGTGAGGGTGTCAAATTTGACTTTTTTATGTTTACAGAGAATCCCAGGAACTTGAGAAGGTTCTGTACAAATTCTAGATGCTGGAGTAAGACATCCTTGCTGTCTGCCTGAATTAGACAATCATCCAGATAAGGGTAAATTTGAATTCCCTTGAGTCTGCAGTAAGCTACTCCTGGAGCCAGGCATTTGGTGAAGACCCTGGGCGCAGTAGACAATCCAAAGGGCAGCGCAGAGAATTGAAAGTGCCTCGATCCGGCCTTGAACCCGAGGTATTTTCTGTGTTCCTGCCTGATGGGAATGTGTAAATATGCTTCTTTTAAATCCAAAGTTACCATCCATGCATTTTTGGACAGCATTGGAAGTAGCTGCTGTAGAGTAAGCATCTTGAATTTTGGAATCTCTAGAAAGGTGTTCAAGACTGACAGATCCAGAATGGGTCTCCATGAGTTTTGCTTCCTGGGGACTAGAAAGAGCCTTGAGTAAAAACCTTGTCCCATCTCTGAAAGTGGAACTAGTTCTATGGCTTTCATAGCCAAAAGAGTTTCCACCTGGTTTAAGGCGTCTGTCCATTGATGTTTTGGTAGGTCTGGCCATCCACTTGGCCTTGGCAGGGTACGAAAATGGAATTTGTAACCTCTTGAAACCACATCCAGAACCCACTTGTCTTGGGTTATAGGAGTCCAATTTCGATAAAAAAGAGAGAGTTTTCCTCCGAGAGGGGCTTCCAGGCAAGAAGTTCCTGCAGCCCAACAGAGGGAGTCATTGAGTCTGTTTCCTATGAGTTTGTGACCTGTCCTCTCCTCCCCTAGGGGTGGAAGCAGTCCACTGTCTTGGTCTATAAGAAGCTTGTGTTTGAGGCCTTCCTCGGGAGCATCTATATCTACCCCTCTGAGGCCTGTCATGGGAAAGGACCAATTTTTAGAAGGCCAATTCCTGCTAAATCTGGGTGGCTGTACTTGTAAGAAATCTTTAACTGTTTGTATGGATTTCGCCTTGTCCTCCATCTTTTTAATCACCTCTTCAGCTTTTGATCCAAACAAAACATTATGCTGAACAGGAGCATCCAATAATTTAGCTTTTACTTGTTCTGGCAAATTTTGTTCCTTTAGCCATGCATGCCTTCTAATAACTGTGCCGGAGGCAGCAGCCCTACAAGAAGCCTCCAAGGCATCAAATCCACAGTGTAAACCATGCTTCCCAACTTGTTCAGTGGTATGCAATAAGTCGTGTAATTCCCTATCATCTGCACAGGCAGAAATGGAAGTAAGCTTTTGTTTTAAAACAGACAAGAGAAATTGCTGGTATTTCAGCATATGAAACTGACAGTTTAAAGCCCTAATGGATAAAGTAGCAGAAGTGTACACTTTTTTGCCCCATCTTTCTAAAGATCTAGAATCCTTTTCAGTGGGAATGGGGTTTTTGGCAGAAGCGGCCTTAACTCCCTTAGGACCCTGAGAAATGGTTTCAGGGTCAGCAGTAGGGTTCTTGTATAAAAACTGGTAGGAATCAGGAACCCTGTAATATCTATCAGGCTTAACAGGAGCAGGAGGAAAAGAGTCAGGGGTTAAGTTAGCCTCCGAAAAAGCATCATCCACAATATCCAAAACAGGAGGAATAGCCAGGGGCCTATGTTGGGGGAGAAGAAGAAAATCCCTTAGTCTTTTCTTAGATTCCGAATACTCCTGTCCTTCCCAGTGGAAATGTTCCCTCATTTCATGCAAAGTTTCCCCAAAAGAGAAATCCTCAGGGAGAGAAGCTGAAGGAATGGATTCCTCAGCATCAGAATCCTCATAAGGAGGAAAAGAATATTCCTGGTCAGAAGAAGAAACTGAAGAAACAGAAGCCTGATCAGAGGAATCATAATAAACTTCCTGCCTTGGCCTTTTATCTGGAGGGGGATGTGAACCTCTAATCATAGTAAGTAAATCCTCTGCCATCTTGAGTAACTGTTTCTGTGACTTGGGAGCCGGTTCAGAAGAGGCCTGTGTTGCAGTCTTTGATTTAGAAGGAGCCTTTGTCTTTGGCTTTGCCTTTATTAAAAGCTGAGTAGGCCTGAAAACCCCTTCGGAAGCCGGTACCTGCACAGCGGCTCCGGACCCATCCGAAGGAGCATTGTCCGAAGGTCCTGCAATAGAAATATTCAAAGGCCTAGTTGGCTCCTTGTGAGAGTCCATTTCGGCCATTGGTTCCAAAATGGCCGATGACAGGGGCTGCAAAAGCGCCTCACTGACGACGGCCGAACCTGAAGATGGCTCCGCTTGTGCGATATCGTCAGATTTGGACCTCGGAGGCCTGTCTTTATCCTTGCGTGGTTTGTGAACTCCAGTAGCCGGAACCGTATCCGACGACATTTTGTAGTTAAAACGCCTACCGAAGTAATGAAAAGTAAAATCGTACCTTCGTTTAATTGTACGTTGATTGAATCTAGCACAAAACCGACAACTAGCTACGTCGTGGTCAGGGCCTAAGCAAGGAATACAGTAAGAATGAAAATCCTTATGAGGTATTTGCTTCCCACATGAAATACAATTATTAACTTTTTCTGACATCGGACTGGAGCAAGAAAAAGTTTCCCCAATGGGGTACTTAGCTTTGAGTGGAGAAGAAAGTCTTCGGACTGAAGTTTTTCAGAACAAATCGTCAGGAGTCAGCCGACCGTCACTTGCAAACTGCTATCACCGCACGGCAAGAAAGACTGGAGAAGATGGCATCGGCTGTCAGCTTTGTACTCCTGGCGCTCTGACGTCAGGGAGCATGGTTGAACAGCCGACGCCGGACCCAGACTTTGGGATTCTGGCCGACCGACGACTGCCTGCCGGCAGGGGAGAACCCTACAGTCATGACTGCAACAGTGAAACACGATGAACATCGTCTGGAGATGACAGCGGTACTGCCTGTGTAGACAGTGCTCTCCTCATCACCTCAAAAGCCCCCCCCCGTCCCTGATCCGAAGAGATTGAGGGAACCCCCAGAATCAAGGATGACAGGCCCGAGGCCAATGTAGGAGCCAAGCCCACCAGTGCCAATGACCCGAGAGACAAAGCCGGATCCAACTCACCTCGGTGGACCTGACCAGAGAGCTTCGGCTCCTGGACTCCTCGAGAGAAGATCCTGATATAGGTCTCAGATCCGAAGGTTCCATTATTATCAGCTCCAGACATTCTGGCTCCGAAGTCCGAGGTCGGATCTGAGGAGGAATCAGTGCAGAGGAGGAGGATGTGGTCAGATCCAAAGCCCTCGAGGTTGGATTTGATAATAGCTTGGCCAGCACTGGTGCCCTTAATGACTTTTTACCACTTGATCCACGTCGTCATCGGATAAACTCCTGAAAGACCAAGTTGAGGGGGCGGACAACTTGGTAGGCTGTAAAATGGGTGACTTTAGGGTTGGAGAGAACGACTCCAAGACTGGGGACTGGCTCCAAATCTCAAATTCCACTGGCACAGATACAGATGGTGCCTGGGCTGTAGATCTGTCAGATCCAGTAGATTTTGGATCCTGTGTGGAAGTTTTTGTGACCTTTTGTTGATAGCTCTGAGGGAGCACTAGAAGAGGAAGATGTCTTCTCAGACTTATCAGATTTTGCAGTAGATTTGTCAGATTTGTGTGAACCCAGACCTTCTTGTACTGCCTCAGAGAAGGGTTTTTTAAACAGTTCTCTCAATATTAATTTGTTTTTCCTCTCCAGGAGTACTCTTTGGCTAAAGGAATGACAAAGCATGACTCCTGGAGATGGACAGCTCCTAAACAATAAACACAAATTGTGTGTCTATCAGTCAACAACATTTTTTGTCCACATTTTCCGCATTTTTTTAAACCTGATGGTTTCGACTCCTTAGAAGACATTGTAACAGAGAATAGAACTAGTTAGAGAAGACAGAAGTTTATATATATATATATATATATATATATATATATATATATATATATATATATATATACACACATTTTTTTTTTTTTTTTTTAAAGAACTAAAGGGAGGGCAAAGCCCTCTAACTTAACTGGGCTATGCCCGGGATACGGAAAGGGATAGGGAAAGGAGAAAGCCCTTCTCTAGCTTAAATGGGTTAAGGGAATAGTAGTTCTCCAACTCAAACAAATTGTCTATCTGAGTAGAAAAACAAGCAAAAGGGAAACAACAACCAGAGAAAGAGCCCTCTAATTTTAACGGGCTAAATAAACTTTTAAAAAAAGAGCTGGGATAGGCAGAACAAGGTCTAATGGAATGACTATGCCTAACATCAGAACAAAACACAAAAGACAGAAGTACACTATGCAATACAAAAAAACTATTAATTTTCAACAATTAATAATGAAAATGAGCAATTTGTATGCATTAGAGAATAACAAAAAGGTTATACTTAGCCAGAGCTAGTAGAACGAGCACCCACTCTTGTTTAGCAGCATACAGGATCTGGAGAGCTTTCCATGTGCACGCTGGGATAGGGTTTAGCCATGAGCTAGTGGAAGACCTCGAGCCTGTATATAAAGGCTGAGTCAATCCCATACCAATCCTGGTAAGAATGAAGTCGAAATAGGACAACAACACATCTTCTGATATTAGAAAGATACCGGGTTTCTTAAAGGGGCAATACCATTAAAATACTAAAGGAAAATAGATATCAGTTTTTAAAAGGCATTATTTTGTCTGGAAAGGGTAGATCAGTGTGTATACTGAACCTAGTCAGCCACTGTAGCTAGACAGCATGTGCATATAAGCTACTGAGCACGTGCGAGATTGGCGCTATTTTGTGTAGTCAGTGTGAATGTAAGCTTGAATGGAGATGCACATGTGTATCTTAGAAGTAACAAGTCAGTCAGCGAGCATATGAAGTATATGCACAAGTTACAGCTCCTGATGTGTGCACATAAATTAAATGGCTTGAACAGATACCTAGCCTCAGTGTCTCATTTGAATACACGAGACGTGACAGAAGGGTCTCCCACTGAAGACTTCTCTATCAGAAAAGAAGCTGAAAGCTGGCCTTTGTGAAGCCTCTGAGCTGCTTCTTCACAAGACAGAAAGATAGTACTGAAAATTCTTCACTCCACCTGCTGAATTTCCCTCCACAGGGCGCCCCAATGAGCAGACAGAATGAAGGTGTGGGAGACGGCCAGAACTTTTGGAAGCTGGTCGGTTGTTGCATCAAGACATAACCCATTATAACGTAAAGGCTACTGGAGTAGTGGGAATGATGAACATCAGACCTTATAATCCTTTACTCCAGACCAGTCTCAAAACAATTATAATAATATTAATAATAATAATAATAAAAATAATCACAATGCAACTGACGTGAAGATTGCATAGCAGATGCACATTGCTGCCTTGAGCTATAAGCAAAGCTGCCACCCCCAAACAGGCTTTACACTGTACAGCTAAGAGCAGAGCCCAGATGCTCTGCTCTTAGCTGTACAGTCTGGAACACAACAGAGCAGAGCATGTGGTTTCCCTGGGGATTCACCGACTTCTGTCTCAATCCAGTGTGTTACCATGCTATTTGGCTAAACGTCTGCATTCTGTCTGTCTCACACACACAAACACACACACACAATGATTTTTATTCCCAAGTGGAACTAAATTTCTTTCAGTGCCACACCCAATTCCTGCTTTTACAGTAACATTCTGCCACCAACCACATGAATTTGTCACACCCAGGAAGCAATTACTGGAGACTCATGAAAGACGCCAAATGTGCTATTAACATGTGGTAGTTAAACTAAGGAATCATTCGGTCAAGGATGAATATTAACAGTTACAATTCACCATTACTTGCAACATCCCATATGTACATTATAACATGCAGCCAGCCACAAACCTTTGAAATTTAATACTGACATTCTTTACTAAGAATATTATGCAATTCAGTTTACAGATCAAATATATAAACAAATATGTACTTGTACAAAGAAATATAAAAGGAAGATATATGAACATAATGATCGTACCAGAAAAAAACATCAGCTGGCAAGTTCTAATATCGTACTAACTTGAAGACTGCTCTCAATCTACCTCTAAGCTGTTAGTAATTCACTGGCAAAGTCCACAAGTGTAAGCTCACTAATGTTTGAAACAGGCAGTCTTTCTTCTCAACAGCATTTTAGGGAATATCTCCACAGGGAAGCAACAGCTCCAACACACCAACTGCTGAACTATGCTTTGAACTTGGAAAAAGTTGCTTGATTAACTTGATGAAGTTCCAGAAGGATGTCCTACACTGAAGCCGCCAAGGAAAAGATTCCATTAATACAGGCTTTCAGCCCAAACCTTCTGTTTCTGTGTCCTGACCCTTTAGTGCCGATCAAATTTCAAATTGATGTAAATCTCCCAAAAGCATAAAGTTCTCATCCCAAATAAGGCAACATAGCTTTAGAAAGGAAATAAACTCTGTTCGTACCTCTCAACTGCACAGATTTTCACAGAATGTCCAGATTTTTGCCTCATATTTTTGGTCTGTTTTATTATAAAATTGTGTTTTCCTGACAAATCATTGGTAAATCATTGATGGTTGAAGTCAGGAAATAATGACAGACATTTGATTTTCAGATGTCATACCCTTTAGAAAATACATGCTAATGTAAAACTTGCTATTTTATCAACTTTCTAAGCTTCTAAGAGCAATATTTAAAAAGTGTCCCTATGTTGGCTCTTTCTACCCCCATTATTTATGGCTTAGTCCAGATTTCTTGCTCTAAGAGGCAGTGAGGTATGGCTCTGTTACTGTGTGCATGAAACAGTTTTACTTTCCAATGTACTGATGCACTTTTGTTAAAAAAATACAACTAATCAAGTTTCCCACACTTGCTGAATTTTTGCTGGAAAAAAAACTGCAGATTTTACTCATCTTTCCATATCACCCACTTTGTCAGAGTGCATTTCCTCAGTGGGAGACCCTTCCGTCACGTCTCGTGTATTTTTAATGAAGAAGTAGAGTCCTGTACAATATATGTAAAATTCCAAACTGCTTCAAAGAATATCGCCATTAGCCTCCATCTGCACTAATGAGCCAATTGCCCTTCAGTCAGAAATAATAATTGCTGCATCAAAAAAGCAGTACTTGCCTGATGCAATAGCACAGTGAGCAAAATTCCATTTGTAATTCAACTGACTTGGATTTGGCAACATACATGGTTATTACCATCGACATTCATTCATTTATTGGTTTACTTATTTCAGTTTGAAAACTGGGTAAGTGGACCCTTTTCAGTCACAACCTAAACACAGTTGTGCATTGCAAAGACAAGTACCCAAACAAATACATGACAGTACACTGCAATCAACACATTTCATAAGCATTTACAGCATGTGTACTGAAAGATTTTTAGTACAGTCAGAGGATAATTAGAGGACACTTTGTCATTACCCACTGATGGGTCCTAAGGTGACTCAATAATCCAATCTTGGACCAGCAGATCAGTCAACAAAAAAAGAAAACAGTCATATACCATAAGAAGACTGCTGGCTAAGGTTTCTGCCATACTTCCTGTACTTGCTGCTTCCAATCTCAAAACAATGCAGTTTTCAAGCCACCACTTGCTGTGATCAGCTGACACTCTCTCTCAGCTTCTGATGTCCAATGATACACCTCTGGTGCATCTCTGCAGTATTTTCCTTGACCATCACAGATCACTATCCACAAGTGAGCCAAGATTAGAGAATCTGTTTTGGAATGCAAGAATAGGGCATCCAAGCACCATGCCCAGTACATACAAGCTGCTGTTTTTGGATGATTGTCCAAATGCTGATGGCACTAGCTTCAGAGAGAATACTGAATTCCTCCCACTCAATGCAGATTTTTTTTTCTGGAAAGTGGTAAAGCTAAAGGCTCTTTGGATGATATTGCTAAGCTACCTTGGTTTCATGCCCATAAAAAAAGGATAAAGATGATAACTGAAATGGGCACATCCATATCATAGTATCCTAAGTCACTATTACTGAAGACAAGCACTGAAGAAACAATATATCAGATGCACTAAAAAGTTTTTGAAATAAGTTGGACTTTGAAAGAATATATAAGAACAAATTAAAACACTGAAAAACAGTAGTAGTATTAAATAATCAATATGATGAACTACTAAGTTTGAAATGAAATGGAAAAGAATGAGAGAATAACAGAATTTGAAGCATCAGATGAAAAACACTAAGAAAACAATTGTAGACCTACAAGACACAGCATGAAGAGAAAAACTGAGGTTCTCAACAATAACAAAGAATTTATAGGGCATCAAGTGCATTAACTTTATGATGGTACAAATAAGTAACAGGACTTATGTACCACATGATGATTTGTTACTTTAAAGATCACATCTATGCTCCAAGTATAGCCACAAGAAAGCAACTGAAACTCATAATGATTAAAATGCAGTCACACCAGCAGAAGGAGATGTTTCACATAAAACTGTGACAAAAAGAAACGGTCTTGTACACTAGTGATGCCAGGGTGCCATAAGGCTCCCACAGTGATCATCTCCCTGCCTTTGCTCGTCGCTCACTATCCTCCCTCCATCTTCACAACTACATAATAACTCGTACCCTAAAAAACTTCAAGCCCCTAGCTTTCTCTGAGACACTAAAACATATGAACTAGAACCCTGTAAAACTCTCCCTCTTGACTCTGTCAAATAACTTCAATACTACATTCAATAACCTACTAGATAGCTTCACTCCCCCCCAGAACTAAAAGAATCAAAGCCAAATCTACCCCTTGGCTAACTAAAGCAACTATTACACTCATGCATCTCTGAGATAAATCTGGGAAGCATTACCATAAATCTAAAATGGTTTACCTTTACATATTCGAAGGTCAGATCTTCAAACCCGCTACCGCAAACTGTAAACCACGAAATTCCAAAATTGCGAAAACCAAAGCCCCGAATTTCGAAATGTCACCCCCTTTTTGACCCATGGTAGCACTTGTTTCAGTGGTGGTGCATTTGGAAATGTTGAAATTCGATTATTTTACGACATTTTGGGAATTCTGCATTACGGAATTCGCATATCTGGTTCGCGGATTTGCATGTACGACCATTTGATTTTCAAACATGTAAAAATAAACCATCTAAAACACCTAACACCTTATTGAGTATAAGCAACTTTGTAATAAAATGAAAAAAACAAATTGCTTTAAACCAAAAGTCCTATTACTCCAAGCTTCAAAACAATCATTGATCCAACCCCAAAACATTTTGGAACAGTATATCTGCTCTTCTCTCTCCTGGAAAAAAAAGACATTCCCTGCCCTGACCCTAACTCTCCAGATCATATCTTAGCTACCCAAGTCAACTCTTTCTTTATTGATTCAATAATCAGGCTCACCACATCATTCTCTAATAACACTTCTACTCCACCCTCATACCACACCCTCAACTCTAGCCCCACTGACATCAACACTACTCATCCCCCCTTACCATACAACTTGTCTCTCTCTACACACCATAAAAAACTTCTACTAAAACTAAAATCATACTGTCATGCCCCTGACAACTTTCCATCTAACTTTCTCAAGGTAGCTGCAGATGGCATAGCCCTTTCCATCATCATACTTATCAACTGTTCAATCCAAGAATCTTATGTACCCCTCCTCTGGAAGAAAGCGTTCATCATTCTCCTCCACAAAGGAGGCAAAAATACTGAAATCTCCAACTTCCGTCTTATAGCCATCCTGTCCCCTATCTCAAAAGTCCTTGTAAATTGCATACACTTGCAACTTCTTCCCTACCTTCTAGACAATCAACTTATTTCTCCAACTCAACCTGGATTTAGACCTGGACATAGTACTACCACTGCCTTCTCTCCTTCCTTGACATCATCAACCATGCCCGAGACTCTGGCAACATTGTATCTCCCCTTCTCCTAGACTTATCAAAAGCCTTCAATACTGTTTTCCACAAACTTCTCTTGTCCAAACTCTCTCTTCTCAATCTCGCCCCCTCCTCTATTAACTGGTTTTCCATTTACCTTTCTAATAGACAAGTTGTCAAGTGGAACAATAGACCCTCTTCCTTCCTTCACACGGCAACAGAAGTTCCACAAGGCTTTATACTGGGTCCCTTACTTTTTAACATCTTCATTAATAATTTTAATCAGTGCATTCCCAATACCAAACTTGTCGAATACGCGGATGATGCCACCATAATTTGCTATGCTCAATCCCTCCCCTAAGTCAAGCAACTAACACAGGATGTTTTCTCTTGTACCGAGTCTTGGATGCTGAATAATCACCTTGCTCTCAATGCATCCAAAACCAAAATCATGATCTTTACCGCATCTAAAAACACCTCAATTGATAAAAATTCCTTCTCCATAGTCAGTCAGAATAAGATTCCCATTGAAATAGTCTCCCATACAAAACTTCTAGATTTTATCACTGACGAACATTTAAAGTAAGACATTCATATACAAACTAGTATTAAGAAAACACACCAAAAGCTCAGAATGCTGTATCGTCACAGCTGCTATCTCACTCCTTCATCCAAACATATGCTTTCTATTCCTACCTCATCCTCTCTCTCTTGTATGGACCCCCTCTTCTCACCAATCTTCAATTCCCCCTAAAGTCAAAACTGTCATCCTGCTACAATAAAATCTCTAAGTTTGCTACTGGGCCCAAATCCTCCTCCCACCACTGTAATGCACTCCACTCCTTGAACTGGCTGGAACTCCCCCACTATCTCTCTTACATTCAACTGCTAACTGCTCACAAACTCATTTTCAAACCCTCTAACTGCCCTTCCCTCTCCACCATACTCACCTTGCATCATCCTGACAGACTACTCAGGTCCAGTAACCAGAACCTCCTCGAAGTGTACAAACCTGGGCAGTTTCTCCTGTCTTTCTCCCTTGCTCGTCTATGGAAATCACCCCCCCACATTCAAATCACCCAAAACTACTCCACCTTCAAGACCATGCTCCGTTCCCATCTCTCTTCTCACTGGGAATGCTCATGCTCACCATGCCCACCTGATCCCCTCTATATAATTTCTGTTCCCCTTTCCTTTTTTCTCCTTTTTCATAACTCAACTTAGTGACTCCCTTCATTTCCAGTCCCTCTCCCTTTTTCCTTTCGCATACCTCACCCTAGTGACTCCCTTCATTTCATTTCCACTCCCTCTTCCTTTTTCCTTTCTCATAACTCACCCTAATGACTCCCTTCATTTCATTTTCACTCCCTCTCCCTTTGTTCCTTTCGCATACCTCACCCTAGTGACTCCCTTCATTTCATTTCCACTCCCTCTTCCTTTTTCCTTTCTCATAACTCACCCTAATGACTCCCTTCATTTCATTTTCACTCCCTCTCCCTTTGTTCCTTTCGCATACCTCACCCTAGTGACTCCCTTCATTTCATTTCCACTCCCTCTCCCTTTTTCCTTTCTCATAACTCACCCTAGTGACTCCCTTCAGTTCATTTCCATTCCCTCTCCCATTTTTTCTTTCTCATAACTCAACCTATTCACCTTTCACTGTTCTACTCTCCTCCTCTGATTCTTCCTACCTCTCACCTCATGAAACTTTGAGTGCATAAATGCCTGCACTCCAAATTATATTTACGTACTCCAAAATACTTATGTTTTAATTTCCTTCAATACTATGTTACAACACCTTCTTCAAATGTTATTATTCTGTCTTCTATATTAGTGTTGCTCAAATGTTATTCTGTCTTCTATATTACTGTGTTTTAGTAGTTTTTAAAAATTGTACTGTACTTGTTAACTTTGTTGATATTAGCTTTGTAATAATTGTATATGAAGCTTTTTTCTCCCCTGGCCTCCATTGCAAACGGGCTCATTCCAGCCCAATGGACTTTCCTGGTTAACAAACTGAAAATAAAAATAAATAAATGATTACTCACTCTACACTCGACAAAAGATGATTGGGTTCATTCCGGTTATTGAGAAGTGTTGTGAGGATGGGTAGAGATTTAAACTGCTGTACCTAACAGTTTTCAGAATATTTTTTCCAGGTGGGTCAAAAATGTATACAGAGACATATAAGGTTTAGAAGGAGATAAAACTCAGTCATCAAGATTAATGGGACTCTACTTCTCAATCTTCTATTATGAACAGGGGATCAAAGATGAACTGTGCCAGTGAAGCCATTTCTCGGGTTTCAAAAGAAAATGCTTGGGCAGCAGACAGAGAGATGCCCAGGGTCTGACCAGACAAATTATGAGAAGCTTAGATTCAAATGAGATGCTGAAACACAAGATGGTGAGGAACAGACTAACCACTATATAGTAGAAACTGGTATGGTAAAAAAGGTTAGGACTGTGAAGATGACTAACAAAGTGAACTTGCTAAATAGTGGAGGAACCCTGGAACTTGGAGTCTTGTCAAAGACTTATGATGATGAAAGTAATTCAGAGAGTGAATGCACACTTGCACTATGGATCAGAAAATTATCAGTCTGATAACTTAAAAGTATGTAGATTTTACTTAAGAGTACAATGAGTTATTGGCTGTCTTGAGTCTATTTACCAGAAGATTATTGCATTCAGAATGATCCTGGAGTATTTTCTAGAATCACAAGCTTCAAGGAAAGTGCCAGCAGCTTTGTGGACTAGAATCAAGAAAGAGTTAAGCCACCTGTAAAATGGGTATGAATAAGAAAGATAACTCACTTACTAGGTTTGTACAAGTATGGCAACTGCTGTGAAATGACATAAAATGTACATGTGCATAGATCCACATCATTAACACAGTACTTAAATAGTGTCGTAAGACTTAATGAAGGTAAAAAGAGAATTATCCACTTTGTACAAAAGAGGAAATGCCATATGACATGTTAGGAAGATATTTTTTTTCAGTGCTTAATGCAAACTAAGCAGTTTGGCAAATAAACATAAGAAACATTCCAAGTATTTTTAATGCACTTCTTGGAAAGTTTGTGCATTTCTTAAGGCCTCATCTGGTATTTTGTCAGCACCTGATAGGTTACCAACATTTGTTTCATATTTCATCCATGAGCCTAATGATGCTTTTATACACACGTGTGTGTGTGAGATGATACACTCAAATGGCATCAGAGCACACACAGACAAGAAACATGCAATACTGTGTTTCTGAAAAGACTTGCTTCTGCTCTTCTTGAGGTTATTTGCATAACTGAAAAATCAGTTGCAGAACTAAGCTATGTGGTCCATGGTCTCTATTAAACCATTTAGTGAGTGAGAAAGAAAGAAAGCAATGGTACAAATGGCCCCCGCCTGAAGAATAAAAAACAGCTCTTGTGAAATTTCGCAGAATGATATAGTATCTTCCACAGTTTACTCAAGCTGAATTACATTTAGAAAATTACTAAAACGTGATTTATCTGAAGCGCTTTTAAACTTAATACACACTAAAATATTCTGATGCAAGCAAGACTGCCACACTACACCACAAGTCAGGATGGCACTGATACAGTGATTCTGCAAATGTTTAAACCAGTTGCTTATGGGCCCTCAGCCTTTACAGAATGCTAGAAAATACATACCCCAACAGAATGCAGCTATTAACCACAGTATGTGGATGCAACAGTTTCCATGAAGACATTTAAGTATTTTTCTTTTTTTTTTGGAAAAAGACAAAAAATCATTGCAGAGTATAGACTATGCAAAATACTCCAAGACAGACAGACTGCAAGGAAATCCAGTAACAAGGACTGAAAAATGACTGTTAAATTGTACTTTGATAGTATAATAGCAGCACATTAATCATAGCACTTCAAATTTGTACAAGAAGCAATAAATAGTAAACTACTGCTGAAAAAAATTAAATGTCTCTGTACATTGAAAGGACATATCATTAGCAACGTGTTTACTAAAGAAAGAATACCCAGAAACATAATGGTGAAAAGTATACTGCTATTTTGTTGTAATGTGTCTGTATTTGTACATACAGCTCTACAACAAAGTAAAGTGAAAATCTTTAACTTTTGAAAGAGAGGAGACTTAACATAAGAATTTAGCTTTAAGATGTTCCGCACCTCTGGTAAGTATAAACATCATATGGTTTGATGCCTTTATTGCAAAGTCTGAGTGCATGCTGAAGATCGCCATATGCTGTTGGTGCCTTATCTCATTAACAAGGCCAACCTGTACACCCCAATATTATTTCAAGCACAACAGTCCTTAATTAACTCTTGCCAATAAGGAAGAAACTCGGGGGGGGGGGGCTCTACATTCAAGTGTAACATCTCAGTAGTTGCTGCACTCACTAGGCATCTAAAGGGCTGACTTAGTACAAGTAGGCTAGCCAGTTACATGCTTAAGTGTAGTAGGTGAGGTGTTCAAACTGTAGGGTGTACCCATCAGAGCAGATAATCAGAAACTAAAGATGTCTTCTGATTAAACAGAAGTGAAAGCATTAAATTACTTTCCATTCTGGTGATTCTTTACTTAGGGAGTCTTTGCTTATGATTTTTTTTAAAGGCATGCTAGTTACAAGCTCCATATTGTACGAGTAGCAAGGGGATCTGGTACTTTCTTAAGTACCAGTGAGACTGAGTCCTCAAGCATGGATGGGAACTGGAAGTTGAAAGGAATTTGCTAAAGACAGGACCGTCAAGAAAGAGATATCAACTGTCAGCCACTGCACACAGTCCCTCATAGTAAGCTTTCTCAGTTATTATTAGCAGACTTGTACCTCATGGTATACACTAGCTCCTGGAAAATAACATCACATTAAAAACGTAAGAGAAAAACAGAAAAATGAATTACCTTCATGACATTGAAAAGAACCTCCTGCCCAAGGCTGTCCTGCCCTTTGAAGAACTCATGTTCTGGGTATGTCCGGGCAATGTCCCTCCTGATCAGTTTCTCACAGGGTGATGACATCTTCAGCAGCTCAGAGTATTGGTTTTTCACAGGCATATCTGTGGCATTGCACAGCAACTGCCACACAATTCCACGAAAGTGATGAGGAATTCCTTTCCTGATTAGTTCCTTTAGCATAAAGAGAAAATACAATGAATGTTTGTATCTGTCTTACTTTTGCTTTGAGGTGTTAGGTGTTGGAGGCATACAAGAAACGGGAATGAAATTGCTGCACCTTTAATTACCACACACACACACACACACACACACACACACACACACACACACACCAGAATTATTTTATTTTCTCACCGTCTTTCAGCAGTGTATCTAATCCTACAATATCAATTCAAAAACAGTGGCTATCTATGTAGCTTTAGAGTCAGCACCAGGTGCAGAAGCCACCTGCAAAATGATAAACTTTTTCCACTAATGGCATAAATGGCTTTACTTCCCGTATTAAAGAAAAATAACAAGAAAATGATACAATATTATCACAATACAAAATACAGTCATACAAACATTTGCATAATGTTTGCTTCATCTGTCAAGTCATAAATTACTAATCTACATGGCCCACAACCTCTGAAGTGCTGTAGCTGTAACAACACAAATTTAGTCACAACCATGCCCTTTGGCTGTTCTACCTTCTTTTCAGAATCTGTGTTCCTACTACAAAAAAGTCACAATGTACAGTCATTGGTCTAATGAGTGTGAACTAAAGTTGTCTACCGTTGCATTTTTATTTAACCTAGCTTCTACAGCAGAAACTCTATTTTGCATACACCAATTTTCCAGCTACTAATAATTTCGGCACTTTTCATTTTGTTTACATGCATCCAACAGACTGTATTGTTTATAGTCCATCCTTTGTGCCAATGTAATACATTCTAGGATTTGTAGACATATACTGTATATACTAATTATCAGAATTGATTGATATAATATAAGAATATTACATGATGCACTGCTTTTGTTTAATAAAGGTTAAACAAACAAGTTAAATATAAATAAAATGAGAAATAACTCATAGGGGGTAAATGCTCCGATACCAAACAGCAGTCCAGCAAATATAAAAAACAGTCTCACAGGGTAATGGAGTAAAACAAAGCTGAAAAATGCAAATGCCATCCAAAGGAGTTAAAAACAATTTATTCCAATCCAAATAGACAGGTAAGTGCTTTCACCCAGTAGGGCTTCATCAGACCATAAAGACACAAAAACCATCATACATTTATATTACTACAAATTAGTAAAAGAGCGGGAAATTAATAATTAACTAGCTCTTAGAGACACAGAAGCAAATAAAAACAAAGCATCTAATACTGACAAATATAAAACTAAAATATATATATATATATATATATATATATATATATATATATATATATATAAAATACATATATAATTAAATATAGTAAATAAAAAATCACAGTCAGGGCTGTCAAGCTCTTAATCCCCTAGACTTTAAAATGGGTTTTAAAGACACCTTATCATTAAGCCCAGGGTACTGGTCAGCCCTGAGTCTATCAACCTACCTGGTTTCCCAGGTCTCGGTGAAATTCCTTATGCCACCTCCACGAGGGTTAGGATATACCACCTCAATCACCATGAACTTCTATGAGTTTCATCAATATCTAAGACATGCTTGGAAAGTGCATTCACTGTGGACCTAATTCTGATCTGATAAAGATGTTCACGGATCCTATTCCTAAATTTCCTATCTGTCTTGCCCACATAGAACATGTTGTAAGACACACAGTACACCAAGTAAACCAAATGTTCCATCATACAATTAGCAGTCACTTGGAACAGAAATCTATAATTCGTCAATAGATGCACAAAAGCACCTCCAGTGTCTATAAAGCCACAAAAACTACACTGGTTACAGGGAAATGTACCCACAATACCACGGCACGTAGCTCAAAGACTAGTCCTTGGATGACACAGTAGCCTCTTCAAATTAGACTTATTCTGATACACAAAGTGTGGAACTTCCCCAACAATCTCCCTAATGTCAGGGTCCATTGTCAGGACCTCCCAATGTTTCCTGATAATAGCCTTGACGGATCCCACATCTTTAGTGTAAAATAAGGGGACCCTAACTACATCTGGCCTAGCTAAATCCCTAGGCTCACCAGTCCGTATAACATCAGAGAAATATGGAGTTGCTGCACCCCTTCTAACATTAGTGAGTCCATCAATCTCACCCTCAATCACTCTCATACTATAGGCTCTAGCACCAACTCTCTGATGTAGGTCATTTAGCTCAATACAAAAACCAGCATTCGATGGATTATAACGGGACACCCTCATGGCCTGACCCTTGACCACATTCCCAAACACATGCCCAGGGTGCATCCTGTGTCTATTTAAAAGTGCATTGCGATGGCAAGGCTTCCGATAGACACCCGTGTTAAATAACCCATTACCCAACCTCTCTACATATACATCCAAAAATGAAATCCAGTGACGGAATGACTCAAAACTAAACCAAAAGAACTATTAACCCGATCAAAGAACAACATCAAATCACCCTGACTACCTTTCCAAACAAAAAACAAATCATCTACAAAACGCCTATAAAAAATAACATGTCAAAAAATCATCCAACTTAAATAAAAACTCTCTTTCCCAAGCTGCCATGAAGAGACTGGCGTAGCTATTGGCACACAAAGTGCCCACAGCTACACCATCTCGCTGTAAATAGCACTGTGTACCAAAACTAAAAACATTGTTCTCTAAAAATACCTCCAGAAATAGAGACAACAAATCAATAGATGACCTGGTATAATCAGTGCTCTGCAGTAAATATTCATGTACCTTCTCAACACCTTCCCTATTGGAAATGATGGTGAAAAGGGACTGAACATCCATGGTGACTAATCTAAACTCAAGGTCAGTAGGTACCTTTTTCATGGAAACATATAAATCTAACAAAAACTGCTTCATGTCCCTCAAAATATCTTCACTGGCATCTACCACTGGTCGTAAGAATTTCTCAATATATAGTGAGAAAGGTTCAGTAGACCACCCCCTACCTGAGACAATGGGCCTCATAGGTGGAGAGGTACCATTCTTGTGGATCTTAAGCAGACCCTGGATGACCGGTATAATAGGGTCCTTGACAGTAAGATATTTAAAATGCTCCTCAGTTATAACATGACTCTTATACAAATCTTCCAACATATATCCAATCCTCTGAACATGTGACCCTACTGACTCCAAATCAATCCGACAGTAGAACCTCTCATCACTTAACATAAGCCCCATAGACTCATAAAACTTGGTGTCCATAATAACTTAATAAATAAGTTAAATATGTTTCTTAAAATAGATTACTTTGCTTGTAAGGTAATTGCAACCTGTGTTACAAGTGTTTGTTGTAAACCAAAGGAATTTATAATTACTGTATACTAACCATCAACCATCTTAAGAATGTACCTGCTTAATTGGAAGAAGCAAAAATAACTTCCTGACAGCATAGTTTTTATGCAGAATTCTTGGAGGAATAAAATACACCTGCAGATACGTCCGTACACACACACACACACACACACACACACACACACACACACACACACACACACACACACACACACACACACAAACACTAATAACTGCTTCAGATATTATGTTAGTACATTAAAAAGAAAGAATGTCTTTTAATAAGCTCACACTCGCACACTTCTGAGAGTTGCATAAAACTTTTTTAAAACACTGATTTTTAAGAGGTAAATCACTATATTTGTATCCACCATCCTTAGATTACCATCAGAAGCTAAGACAAAGAAAGTGCTGGCAGAATGAAACTGAGTTAAGATGTCAACAGCAGGACTACATTAAAAAATGGAAAAGTTCTAACTTGTCAGCACACTGCTATTTAAAGACATTTTCTCTTTAAGCCTCAAAGCATTTTTTTTAATGTCTCTGCATAAGAAATAACACTGTACTGGTGAAGGACAGCACTCAGCAAACAAAGATTGAAACAATATTCATTTCATGAACTTAATTAATGTCCTGGCAATTGGAACTGGGTACTTCCTGTTGCAGCATTACAAACCTCAAACATACGGAGAAAGTAAAAACAGAGAAGTCAAAGAGACCAGCTAAAAATGATCTACATTTTATAACATATGCAAATGAGTTGCAGTGTTCCATATAAGAAGCATGAAAGCACATTCACTGAAATTATGTCAATAGAAAGTTAAGGGATTGACAAAATAACCTGTACTCTTAAATGTGACTCCTTCAAGGATTTCCTAGTAAACAAGACTTAATACTTTTTTTCTCTTGAAACAGTCAAAACATTTAGTTTATTTTCATCCCTTATGACACGCTCACCACATTCCTGGGCACTTTGCAGGGTGTCTCTCCAATCCGACCATAAGAAAAATTTTTCTTCCTTGTTTGTTTGCCATGCTTTACAAAATTTTTATTAACATCCATTAATTAGCTCATTAATACCAAGGTGGAGTGGAATGTCACACCTCTAGCAGCCTACACACATCTTGCACTCTAGAGCATTTTCTAAAAAATAAACTTAAAAAGGATAAGATAAACAAAAGTAAATATTTCGTGAACAATAAAAGCTATTAAAACTGCAGAAATTGCTATGTTATCATTAAGTATTCTTTGCGGTGATAATAGTCCGTCTTTCCATAAATACCATAATAAATTATAATGCACACAAAAAACAAAATTATATTTTTTGCTAAACTTTCACAATTTGTCATATCTTGGAAACTGTATAACGTAAACATATACTATCAGAACATTTTACATTTTTGTTCAGCAGACAAACATTTTCACATAACAGCAAGGAATTCCTCCATGGGTGCATGCTTACCGAGATATTTACAGAAATATGAAAACATCTTCTTAATTGTATAATTAGCAGTAAAAATAACACTAAATATTTCGAGAGATGTGCAACTTAACAGTGCACATTTGAAAGAAAGTCTTCAACAATATCCAAGGTTTCACCTGATGTCATGTAAAAAGAGTTATGTACTTACCATAACTTGCAATCTGTACTATCCAGTGTTGTTATTCATCACGGATGGGTATTAAATCCGACCTTGGATCTGAGCCAGCAGCTGATTACCTGGTCCCCGGAAGGAAGGGGGAAGGAGGGCGGGAATGTGATGAATAATGACTCTGAATAGCACAGATTCCAAGTTATGGTCAGTACATAACTTTATCTGATGCTATCTTTCTCATTATTCATCACAGATGGGTCAGCGTCCCCAGCTACTATGAACCCTAAGTGGCCTCCGGGAAGGATATGCCAGAGCACAGAGGAACCAAAGGAAGCCCTGTTCTTAGACAGTAAAACCAACTTAGCATGCAAAACAAAGGTGTGGGGATTAGACCAAGTAGCAGCAGCACAAATCTCATCCAAAGAAAGTTTAGCCAAGAATGCTGAAGACACTGCCAAAGACCTAGTAGAGTGGGCTTTAACTGTTCAGGATAACTCCATATGCTGGGTCTATATTACAGGATCGAAGTTTTAAAACTTTGACACTCATGTAATCGACACTATATGAGCGAAGTTTTAAAATTTCGAACATATAAAAAAAAATAAAAACAAAAACAACCTACCTGAATGCTCTGCGCAGAGGGGCAATCCCCGCCACACCCCCCGCTACTTAAATATACCAACTCCGAGATCGCACTACAGTGAAGTGAGATCGCCGTAGGGAATATTTCCCTTTACTTCACTGTAGAAGCAAGCAATATCTGAGGTTAATGCTACTTAATGCTAGAAGTTTAAACCTCAAAATGCACTCACTCGAGGCAATCCTTAAAATGGAGAACACTGACATCTGTGCAGTGACAGAGACCTGGTTTATGGCTCCAGAGAGCACTCTTGTATTACCAGGCTATAATTCATACCACACTTTTCGGCCACCTAACCTGGACCGAAGCACTAAAGACAGAGGCGTGACCATATTCATTAAGGATATCCACACCTCCAGGCTAGTTGCTCAGCATAATGCATCCAAGATTATCCAATTGCAACTAACTCTGGGTAAGTCCGCAATCCAAATTGTAGCTTGCTACAGATCCCCCACCATGCCCCAGGATTCCCACTCATCATTTCTTGATACACTGGAAAATATTAGGGTACAACCTAACTCCCTAATAATGGGCGATTTCAACTACCCCAACATTAACTGGGAAAACTACTCGTGTACCAACTCTTGTGCTCAACGTTTTCAGGAATTCATAAATTCTAACGCCTTAGATCAACTTATCTACACCCCCACCAGGGGCAGCAATATCCTAGACCTAGTCATTACCAACATGGACAACCAGTATTCCACACCAGAGGTCAATTCCTCGTTGGTCAGATCCGACCACAAGCAAATCACCCTAGACATCCACATTCCACCCCCACCCCCTCCCCCCCATTAGGGAAACCACCGAAAAAACTTTCTCCAAAGCCAACTTCAAGCTTCTTAAGACTGAACTGGCAAACTTCACGACACCCATGCTGACGGACACTAGAGTACTACTGCTGAATCCTATACAACTGCACTTTATAAGCACTTGCACGAGTGCATGGATCATGCAATCCCTAACAGAACCAATATGCTATCCTCCAAAAAAAGGAAGCCAATCTGGTGGTCCCCTGCCATAAACAAGCTCTACAACAGAGGAAAGAAACTGTTACAAAAAAGAGTAAAATCCCATGATTGGCCGAACTCCGTGGTCAGCCTCAGTAAGAAGCTGATATCCCTCATAAAATTCTCCAAAGTTAGTTACGAAAACAAAATTGCCACTGATTCTAAAGACAACCACAAAGCATTCTACAGCTATGTCAAGAATCTCAATGGCAACACTCAGATATGCTCTTAGTTACAGCACAATGGCACTAAATATACAGAATCAACTGATATTGCCAACATCCTGGCAGATAGGTTCAGTGCTAACTTTACCCCTCTCTCATCCCCTACAGGGCCCATCTCTATACCAGAAGAATGCAAAGGTCCTGTAATCATGGCTGCAGAGGTAAAAAAACACACTCTCCAAAGTCAAGAACACAGCATCCATGAGACCTGACAACATCCCAGGCTACATTCTACATGAACTACAGAATGAACTGGCACCCCACCTAAGTACCATGTTCAATCATAGCCTCACCTCAGGTTTTGTGCCCACTGAATGGCGCACAGTAACGGTTATCCCACTCCACAAAGGGGGAGCCACCACGGACTCCGGGCACTACCGCCCCATTAGCCTGATGAGCCTGGTCTGCAAGGCTATGGAACGTACCATCATGGAACTTATAAACAATGACTTTGGTAATCTCCAAACTCTGGACCTTACCCACTTCGGGTTTGTAAAAGGCAGATCATGTCTTCTAAACCTGACAGACTTCTTTGAAGCGGTCACCAAAGCCGTAGATGAGGGTAAGGTGGTTCACACAGCCTATCTAGATCTCGGCAAGGCTTTCAACACCAATCCCCACTCTGGAATTATAGACAAACTCACTAAACTAGGTATAAATCCCTATGTCACAAGATGGGTTGCCAACTGGCTCACTGACAGAACCCACACTGTGAAAGTAGCAGACTCTAAATCCAACTTCAGACCAGTGACAAGTGGAGTACCATAGGGTTCAGTCTTAGGTCCTCTCCTGTTTGGTATCTACTTCTCTGAAGTACAGGCTAACAGAATGTATTTGGCTAACAAAGTTCGCAGATGACTGCAAACTAGGAGCCATAATCAAAACTAATGATGTGGACATCCTACAAAAGGGCCTCACTGAGACAGATGCTCGGTGTCAAAGCCATGGCCTGAAGCTCAATGCCAAAAAATGCATTGTCATCCCTTTTGGTAAAAACTCTGTACCCATGAACTATGACATAGGCGGTAGTCTACTTAACACCAAAAGTGTGATAAGAAACCTTGGGACACAGGTGGACAGTAGACTCTCCTTTGATAATCACATTACCACAGTAGTCAGGAAATCCTTCTACGTGGCACACCTCATCACAAAAGGTTTTTCATCCAGGAAAAAAAGAGGTCATTGTTCCCCTCTACTCATCACTCATTAGACCCATTATAGAGTACAATGCCCCTTTTGGTATGTACCTCAAAAGACATCTACAATAACTGGAAAGGCCACAGAAATACCTTACAAAGAAGATTACCTGCCTCAAACAGATGCCCTACGCAGACAGTCACAAAAAACTCCAGCTTTACTTTGTCACATATCGCCTACTCAGAGGCAATCTCTGCCTAACATACAAAGCTATGTCAAACCCAAAGCTGTTAGACATGCTTCAATTAAAGAAATCCCAATCCCTCTGAGCTACACGGTCTAGGGATCTAAACCTTGTCACCACAATAAACAGAACATGCTGGAGAGATAGATTCCTGTCCCAGAGACTTCCCACACTCTGGAACAAACTACCTATCTATATCAAACAAAGCTCATCATTAGCACTCTTCAAGAAAAATCTTGATGATTGGATGGGAGATAGGAAATTCACTCCGGGGATCACTTCTGTGGCTCTGCTTGACAGGGGCACAGGAAAATCATTTTCTTGGGTGGCAGTAGCCAGGGTACCATTTGGCTAGGCTTATATAGGCCCTAGGGCCAATAGCCTAGTACCTACCTATGAACCTACGAACCTATGTAGTGCGATTTCGGAGTTGGTATATTTAAGTAGCAGAGGGTGTGAGGGGTGTCCAGGGGGGTTTGCCCCACCTAATCAGAGCATTCAGGTAGGTTGTTTTTGTTTTTATTTATTTATTTTTTATATGTTCAAAGTTTTAAAACTTCGCTCATATAGTGTCGATTATATGAGCATCGAAGTTTTGAAACTTGGAGCATATAATATACACCCCCCCATATGCCTGCTGTCATAAATGTAGGAAATACAGCTAGCAATCCATCTGGAAACAGTTACCTTAGAAACTAGCAGACCTTTTCTGGCCTGAAAAAAGGCCAAAAAAAGCTGGTCTGACTTCTGAAATTTCTCAGTCCTCTTAAGATACAAATGTAGCTGCCTAAGGATGTCTAAGCAATGTAAAGTATATTCCCCCTTATTAGAATAATTAGGGAAGAAAACTGGTAGCTGGGTAGATTACTTGAGGTTAGCTTCCGAAGCCATCTTCAGAATGAACAAAGGATTTGTCCTGAGGGATACCCTATCCTTGTGGAAGACCATAAAAAGGGGGCTTAAAGCTGAGACCCTACAACTATAAAACTCTCTTGGCAGACGTAATAGCCACCAAGAAAGCTATCTTCCAAGACAGAAACTTAAGATCACAAGATGCAGCCAATTCAAAAGGCTTTTGTGTCAAAGACTGCAACACCAGAGTTAAATCCCATGGTGGAGAAGGATCCTTGATAGGAGGTCTAAGAAGAAAGACTCCTTTGAGAAAGGCTTTGCATAGTTTAGAAGAAAAGGTGGGACTCTCATTCAAATGGAAATCAGAGATGGCTGCCAGCTGGAGTTTAATCATGGAGAAGCTAGCACCTTCCTGAAAGAGATAAGCCAAGAACAGCAAAATATCAGGATTCAGAGGTGAAAAGGGATCCAAATTACATTGTCTCGGTCAAATAGAAAATCTTTTCCATTTACTGGAATACACCTAGTATTAGTTGATGGTTTCTGAGATGCCAAGATAATTGTTCTAACCACAAAGAGGCGCCTGGACTGGGAAAGGATCACTGGAACTGGAGGAACCAAGCGGTTAGATGAAGAGACTGAAGGTTGTGAAGGGGAAGTCCCCGGGAGTGTGAAATGAGATCCGGAATGGGATCCAATATTCAGGGAGGAGATTTCAGACGAGACCGAAGAAGGGAGAACCACGTCTGATGAGGCCTAAAGAAGGCAATGAGGATGAGAAGGGTCATCAGGCAGCGGGCTTTCTGTCAATGTTTCTGAACAAGATCAAATTGTCCAAGGGAGCATTGGTAAAAGACTCCTTGATGGGTTCCGCAAGCCTGCAAAGGTGAAGCCAGGCTTGCTGTCTAATGGAAAATCCTGTGCCAGCCACTTGAGAGGTGGCCTCCACCACTTTGGAGATCAACCTCATCGAAGCATTATTCAGGGAAGTCAGATTGGACAACTTAGGAGAGACCAGCTTAAGACTCTCTGCAGGCAGCAACTCTGTAAGGGAAGTGGTGAGTTCTGATACCAAATTCCCCTGAAGTCAGGTAAATGTGCCATGTAGTTGGCTGCCCTCAGTCCGAATGTACCCGAGGCAAACACATGCTTTCCAAAACAGTCAAATCGCCCGAGACTTTCTATTCAGGGAATGGACCATGGAGCTCTGCTCCACTAGCTCCTTCTTAGTAGCAGCGGCCTCAACAGGGATGCTCTTACTCCAAAAAGCCTCATCTCTGGGGGGGCCTGAGGAATTTGTCCACCTTTTTATGTACCGGTTACACTGTGTCCAGCTTCTTCCAAGCCCTGCCAGTGATGAGATCTACAAGCTCATCGTAGGGTGGGGACATCCTGGTAGAAGATGGGCCCATCCCAAAGGCCTTCAGGAACATGGATTGCTCTGAAAATGGGGTGGGGAAGACCAATCGCCTCTTTGCTTGAGAATTTCGAGGATGTCCCCAAAGGATACCTCCTCAGGTGGAAGCCTGGGGGATCCATCTCCCTCCAAGAAATCCATGTCTTCAGTGAGGGACTCTCTAGCGGGGTCCAGGTGCCTCCTCTTGCATGTACTCTTCTGAAGGTGTTCCTCCACATTGGGCTCTGCAGAGGACTTGGAAGAGACAGGGACCCCAAGCGGGGCAGTGCCCCTCTGAAGGCGCTCACAGGAGGGCTAACCCTGGAAGGATGATGAGGCCTTGCTGCCCAAAGCTGAGAGGGTCTGGGAAGGACATCGAGATGAAGGAGAGGTAACTGCCAAGCTGGAGAAGGTCCTCTCTAACACCTGGAAGGCTGATGGACTGGATGAGGCTCCCTCTCCTCTCCCATGGCCACAGCCACCTGGGAAGGGAGGAGGGACCCCGACACCAGCACCGAAGCCCCCAGATGATATTAGCCCTAAGCTGTCCAGCACCAAAGCCCCCAAGGGAAGGGAACAGGCAAAAAATTCTGGGCCCAACCCCAGGGAACTGGCACCAACCTTACAAGGTGCATGTTTTCCAAGGGCAGTGGAACACAGCCTGCCAGGGACCCTAACAGTGTCGAGAAGGGAGGGATGCCAGACACCATCAGCCTGTCACAAGGAACACTCTGATCCTGGCATTCCAAACCCAGTTGAGTCAGAAGAGGACAGTGAAGTCCCATGGATGGAGAAGCTTCCCTAGGCAACTGAGCTCCGACTTTGCTGGAGATTCTTCCAAAGCTCTACGATTCCAGGAAGGGGACTGACTTCCATGGATTGGATCCGAACTCTTGGACCTGGAGGGGGGGGGGACTATCAGATCTGACAGAACAATGTGATCTGAAGCCCTAATAGGATCCGATGCTTTAGTCAGCGTACCAGATGGATCTGACAAACGGGTCGAATCCAGAGAAGGTTTGTGCCAAGTCAGATCCAAGAGATTGATTGGAGGCTCTTGGAGTGAAAGAGCCTAGATCCTGGGAGCTGTGATATGACAGCCACGGCTTTTTTGAAACTGAAGGAGACCCCTTGGAAGGGGGGTCTCTTCCTAGGGTCCTGTGCAACTTTAGAAGGAGAGTTTGATGCCTGTGGACCACCCTTAAATTACCCCTTCAGCAACAGCGTGTTCCTATGTCCCAAGAGAGCCATGGAGTTGAATGCGATACAAATGTCACATTCAAACTCCAGGTGTGGCTCTCCAGACAGTAAACACATGCAGCGTGTGAATTGGAATGAGGCATCTTCCGACCGCATGAGGAGCACCTTTCAAAGCCTGAATGTTTTTTCAGACATCTCAACAGAGACACACACACACACACACACACACACACACACACACACACACACACACGAGAAAAAAGAGAGAAAGCAAGGATTTATTTTTAAATGGAAGAGGAAAAAGGGCAGGAAGAAAAAGAACCCGAAGCTAAAAAGAGAGAAAAAGATGCCCTACATAGATAAATTAGCTATGAATGCGAGCATGCCCAGAGACAAATTAGCTATGGGAGGGAAAGAGAGGAAAAGAAACACTTTTACTCACTCCAAAAAAGAAAAAGACCCACTTATCAATCATACGAGGAAGCACGAGCCTGGATCATGTCCTATACTTTCAGTGGCAAACGAGATCTGAGGGTTACAGGTCAACTGGGGATTAGGGGAAGGGGAGGAGCTTGAGCTCTGGATCTGTCCATCAGTTGCCATCACGGATCCAAGGTTGTATCCAAGACCCATCCGTGATGAATAATGACAGCATCAGATCAGTAAGTCACTTGTTTTTTTGTATTATTAAGCACATATGGAAATACCATTTATTTTCATAAATACTAACAAACTAGCAATATATCAGGTATAGTGAGTTATAAATGCACATCAACAATGAATTTTCCTGTCTCCCACCATAACATACTGCTCAATAACATAAGGAGCTCTCATTCATGTGTATTTATGAAACTATGAATACAAATAAAAAATACGAATAAGTGAACAGTGACTAATTTCCAATGTGGGACATCCTAGATTAGCAACTTTCATGTCATTTTGTTAATAACTCCTTGCACTTTCTAATATTGCCTATTATTAGTTGGCAAGTCACTTAGTAAATGAAGCCAGAGCCAAAGAAGTTCTGGACATCATAAGCAGCTATGGGTGTGAAAAGGAAGTATACAAAAAAAGTCCTATAGGCTTAAATGAGTTCAGGTTTTCTAACTTTTTAAAATAATCTATTTTATAGCCTCTCTTAGGTTCATTATCTAATTTTCAAACTTTTCTTTGAGAATCCTTTAACTTGTTTGGCTTATTAAAAATGGTCACCATTTTTTTTTAATTTTTAATATTAACAGTTTAAATCTAGAACAGTGTCCACAATTTAAATGTCTCAGCAGACAAAAACATTAAATGCATGTCTTTAAGTGAAATTTATTTTCTATACATGCTCACATTCATTGATTTAAATTAGAATAACCTCATCTTTTGACAGTTTTGCAAATATATCCACATTTCCCGAAATTATGAAAAAAGTAGTATAACATTTTAATACAGTCTGACATGAATGAAACGCTAAATGATTTACCAAGCCATGAGCAGCAAGAAAGGCTAGTCAAGAGATTTAAGTTTAAAAGTGGCAACCCCCCACCCCTAAAAGCTATTAAGTAGATAACATTGTGAAGAGGATGCGTGTCAAATGATGCAGAAGAAGCAGCAGAATGAGACAGATATTATCCTTACGCAGGGAAAAGCCAAATTACTAAATACTGTCAGCAAGTAGAAGCCACTGAAATTGTAACACTGCTACAACAGTCCTTCCAAAAGCAAGACTTATTTATATGTGTGGCCATCATTAACTACATTCTGTACTGCTACATGCTCATTTTATTTGATATCATTACACATTAGCTGCCAGTAAGCATTCATTACCTTCTAACCACAAATAATGTCTTTCAACCTGCCAAGGCCCTCAACTTTTCAGAAGTTTGTCAACTTCAAAACATTTGCTAGTTTTAAACTCTGTATTTCTGATAGATTTCTCCTTCTATATTGTTCAAAAAAGGGGGAATTTAATCAAAGTATTGTTTCTCGCACAGAGTCCTAGTTGCTTCTTAATATCATACATGAACTAAAAAGTCTGATAAAGCCATTCTTCTTACACACTTGTTTAATGGCAAGATCAGTAGGTCAGGAAAGCCTCTAAGACTGGACCAAAAGCTCACTGCTCAGATTTCCAAATGTGATGCTATCACCCAAAAGAAACTGATATCCAACATCAGCAGGCTGACCAGGATCCATCACTGGATCTCCTTCCTTGGGAACAGGTTGGGTTAGCTACCTGTGGACTGGAAAAAATAATCAGTGGATGAAGGATCTACATTCACTGATATTTGTCTTAGAAAGGGGACAAAGAAACACCATTAAGCATGCTGTGCTTTCTAAAAAAGGAAAACAGCACAAACACCACTTTGGATAATAAATCTCAGGGATAGTTTCTAATGTATTTCATTCACATCCTGGAAGCTGTTACACATTTACTAGCCATCCCAGTCCAGTCTCTATACCAAAACAACATAAGGTGTTTGTCAAGTATCAGCAGAATGTACAGCCCTTAATTGGGAAGTCAAAAGGAAGAGGGGGATACCAAAAAATATTAAACAAAAGAAAAAGCTCAAACATCTGTGTGTGTCTGTACATGAACCTGTCGGCAGTAAGTACAACTTGGCCAACCCAGTAAGCAAATTACACTCCATCTCCATTTATGCCATCAACCTTTTCTTATGACTTCACTTCTACATTTTTCCCCCTACATTAACTTAGTGGCATACAATAATATCAAGCAGGTATACAACATTTGCATGTAAAAGGGAGAGTAGTCACAAAGGTGCTTTAAATTAAAACTAAGCCCCAACTATGGCACAGACAAACAAGCAAAAAGAACACTCAGTGGATGAATATATGATCCTTATATGTCCCAAGAACAAATAAAACAAAAAGGATTTTATAAACCACGTAATAATTTTATTGAGAAGACCTGACTAAAACCTTTCACAAACACTTCTTCAGGTCAAGAAAACTGGCTTAATACAATTCTCACTTCTAAAAGTTCATTCAATCACATATGTAATCACATGACTACTCAACAGACACATTTAACAATACAGCATCTCTTAAATACATCTTAAAAAACTCTTAATATTCTCAGCAAAAGTTTCAGTAGTTCTCATAACATTTCAAGATCAATACAGGCTTAATACTGATTGCTTCACTTAAACCTGGATAGATATCTGCATTTTACTTATTAATCCATTTATATTACGCATTCTGTTTCCATAATATAATCACTAGACACTCTAAGCTTGATTAGCAACCCAGGTGCTGTAGGAATGGGAGGATAGCAGTGAGTGGCCCACCCATCCTGGGGTGGGGGGGGGAGGCAGTCAGGTCAGGCCTGTTGCAATGTTGACATGTACTGCAGAGACAGGTGCATAACATGTACTGGTATTGGTCATGAACATATCCTTGGCTCTTGGAGCTCATTTTTGCAGCTGTTTTCATTTGGCATGGGCAGGAATGTGCACTCCTACAGGGGAAAGCATACCGGGCTCTCTCATTACCTACTGGACAGGGCATGAGAAAAAATACACTTCAAAGCTGTTTAGGATGGCATCTGCATCACTAAAGGCTCTTGTCCCAATGATGAGGAAATAAGCAATACTGCAGGCTGGCAGGCTCAGCAACCAGGGAAAAAAAGCACACACACACACAACTCTGCAAAAGTAAGCAGAGTAACAGCCACAGTATTTTGAGATTTTTCTCTATAACATATAAATATACTGCTCAGCAGCTTTCAATGAAACTCCTTTGAAGTGTTCATCTTTCTCTTGTACTGTCAAAGAGTTTATCCAGTTTCCACTGAGAATGATGGTATTTTAAGACACAGTCCGCATTGGTGGTAGCTCAAGCAGCTGTAAAAGATCCCACAGCACTTACTGAAAAAACAGAAGGGAATCCTTTACTTATACATAAAAATAACTAATTTACAAAATATTTAATTATACAAATCATGCAAAATTTTCATCCTTAATTAGACCCCCAACTCCTTTTTCCATAACCACCAACTGATTTTAGGTAAAATTGCTGCTAAAATCCATTTACCATTAAACATAATTTCATTTATTCTTTTATTTCGTATAACCCGTATAACATAAAATAACTTTTTATCTATTACTTCTGTTCTTATAATATCCAAATTTAATCATAACAATATTTATTTTATCCACTTCTTTTATATCTTTAAAAAAATGCATAGTTTTCCCCATAACTCCTTTTTATTTACTTGACAATGTAAACATATTTTATTCATTTTACTGGCAATTTAGCCATTATCAGTCTCCACAAAAAATCTTGACATTCTACTTTCTGATTACACCATTTGTTTCTTATTTTTATAGCTTTAATTTTTTCATCTGTTAGATTTTCCCATGGTTTTACATAGCAATGTTTTATCATTACATTCTTATACCATACTTTTTTATCCTTTTCTATATAGTCAATTTTTATTTTCCACAAATATATTTTTTCTTGGTAACATTTTATTTTTTCATTTATACAATATTTTTCTTTACCATACTTACATTTATACAGTTTTACTACTAATCTCTCACCTTTTTCATTTATCCACTTTAACACTTTGTACAAATTTAATGAAGAAGAGTATACTACTGCATTAATTAATGCTAAACCTCCTCCTACTTTATTTACATGAAAAGCTCCTTTTTTATTGGGTTTAATCTAGAACCCATATAAATGAAAAAAAAATATCTACAATAATTTATTTTCAAATATTGTTGGCAACATAAATACACTTGCTAAGTATGCCATTTTTCCTATCAGTACTGAATTAATCAAATAAGCTTTTTTTTCTGAATGATAATTTATATGTTCTCCAGAAAGGGCATGTTTGCTTTATTTCTTCTATTGCTTTTCCCATTGAATTCTACTTGCATCTTAATACCCAGCACAGAACTTTCATTCCTTGTAAACTATATACCCTGATCTTTACTACATCACCTTAACCTTTACTTTTCTCTTTATTTAAAGCCATCCTTATCATATTTAAATGCTCATTTGCACAAATTACTTCTTTTATCCAATTTTTTTTTGCAGTTATTACAATGTCATTTGCATGTGTTAATAGAACTGGAATCATTAACCCTTCATGTGTTATACAGCCCCACCTCTTTCATTTTGCAATTTATTTCACATACTATCACATTCCAAACTAATGCAAAGAGTAGACAACTCATTACACATCCCTGTCTTACACCACTCTTTATATGTACCTCTTGGCTTAACCAGTCACTCACAAGTATATTTACTTTATTATTACTATACGCTGACATACTTAATTTCCTAACTTTCTCACTTATATTCTTTCATTATTTCCATAAGATGTCATGCCCAATTATGTCAAGTGTCTTATTAAGGTCTCCTATCACAATTTTCACTTCTTTCCTGATAATAACAGCCACAATTTCTCTGTCATTAATAATTCTTGACAACCCTTCCCCTTTATAGTATATATGCTATCTTACAAAATATTTCACAGTTTAGTTTCAAATCTCTTTTGCATTATTTTCATAAAGATCTTATAATTATTTAATACTACTGGCCTCCAGTTTTTTAATTGTCTTCTATCTTCCTTCTTCCACATGAATTTTAATATTTCAGTACATCATTCTTTATACATAAAACGTTCATTTAACCATTCATTCAAAATCTACAAACAATATTTTTGCTAATCCCTTAAATTTTTATATATTTCATGCCATATTCCATCTGGGCCTGAAGTCAAATCTATATTTACCTGCCCTAATATTTTATCTAGCTCATTTAAAGAAATCTCCTTTTCCAACTGTATTCTCTTTTTCTGCTTTTTTTTACTTTCCACATTTTTTTCACTACCTTCATTTTTTAAACTTGTCTTGTACATATTGTACTACATTGGTCATAATCTTTTCCCAAGTTCTATTTCATTTTTTATTTCACTCATTATACTACCACCTTATTTTACTAATCTGCTAACTCGATATTACTTCTATTTTTTGTAAACATTATCTTTGCTTATATAAAAATTGTTATATTTTTTCTTGGTTTATTTTATACATTTCTTTTTCTTTGTCAAACTACTTTCTATCATTATCTTCTAAATGTTCCAATACATCATTATATGTTTTTATATTTTTCTTTCTCTAGTTTTTGCACATCATATTGTCATTGTAAAAAAACAAACATTTTTCCTTAAATATCACCCACCATTCAGACTAATTTTTATAAAAGGTTCTCATAGTAATATTATCTTTCCATAACTATTAATTTCCTTCTTCATTCCATGCTTTTGCATTTATTCTTTTGCCTGTTTTTATATATTCTTTGTTTTCTTTTATATCTAGCCATATTGCACGATGATCAGTAAATCCTGTTTCAACTACCTCCCCTTCTCCTATAACTTAACCTTCTGATACTATAAAATAATCTTTCAGTTCTATACATATCTCTTTTGTAAGTCCATGAATTTCTGTCCTGCAGTTTTAACTTACCACATCTTATAACTTCTGACATTTTTATATCATTTCCTTTCATTTTACACTTGCCTAAAATCACAATTAAAGTCTCCTGTTATTATAATATTCATATTTATCACTACATAGTCTAAAATCTGATGAAATAAGCTTTCCCTTCTTTACATTTATAATTTTGCAGACTTATCATTTCCATTTTAAATCTACAGTTGCAATCTTCCCATATTTCTAAAGTTATATCCAATATCTTTACTATATTTCTACAGAATAGAACTATTCCAAATCATGTCATTTCCCAAATTCCAGATTATCTTTCCTCATTTGTTAAAAATCTTATGTCTTCTAGTATAATTACATCTACATGACATGTATTACAGCATTCCAAAATTACCATTCTTCTTACTACATTCTTAATGCTATTCATATTTACAGAAAGCAGTCTAAAATGTTCATTTTTCCCTTTTCCTTAGATTTGTGGTTTCATAAATTCATAGCCAATTACTGGGCTAGCTTTCTTAATAGGACATTCTAAGCCTAACCAATTTTCCTTCCCAAAGGTGAGACTCAAACTCCGTGCCTTGTTTGTGCCTGTGAGTCAAACACCTTAACCATTATACTAAACCTCAATCCTTAACTGTATATATTCTTTTCATCTACTTCCTTTCTTTTTTCTTTTGTACTTATCCCTTTTAATTTTCTTTTTCTATGTTTTACCCTTTTAGCAATATAATTTTTTCCCTTTTACTTCCTCCCAGTTTGTCTTCTTTATCACTTATTTCTGAAACTTCTTCTACAACCTCTATTATTTTCTCATCCAATTTTACTCCTATTTCTACTACTTTTTCTTTTTCCTGTTATTTAAATTTTTTGCAATCCATTCATAAATGTCCAAATTTGTTACATTTATAAGCTTTCAATTCACATTGTCTGCTTCATCCACCATTCCCCTACAAATATAACATTTTTTATCAGAGTTACCCCATCAAATGCCCTTTTCCACAAAAAAATGTTTTGGATTGTCCCCAGTATTTTATAACACCCCTATTCCCCTCCACATTTATCATGCTTAGTATATGTATATTTTTTTGGGATGGTCCTGCTGTTGCAGTGGTTAGCATTGTCCTCACAGCAAGTGTGTCTCTGGTTCAATTTTCGGCTGAGGTGCCTTATGTGCGGAGTTTGCATGTCCTCCCTGTGGTCGCGAGGGTTTCATCCTGGTGCTCCACTTTCCTCCCACATTCTAAAGACATGCAGTAGGCAGCATGGACAGTCTAAATAGGCTGTAGGTGTGAGTGTGCATATGAGTGAGTGGTAAGGATGAACTATTGCAGCAGGGCTAGCCACCCAGTAGTGTAAACCTTGGCTTAAGATGATTGTCAACTGTTTTGTTTTTTTTTCTGTAATTTTTTCTCTTTCTATTTTTAATACAATATTACAATGCCAGCCACCAGTCCATAAACTTCTTTTGTCATAAACGTTTGTAATGTCCAGTACTTCTTTACATAAAGCTTTCAAATGTCCTTTGAAAGTCTCTCTTACTACCTCTGTTAGGAACTGTACATGAATCTTCTAAGTTTCCCTGTTAAATGTTTTTATCACATGAAGATTCCATGGGTAGCAGTCTTTTTTTCGTATTCTCCAAGAAATATTTCCATTGAAAAAACAGTCTCAAATGTAATGTCACAAAATGTCACTTTGTTAATTAAAATAAATACTCTCACCTCATGTGGTTTTATACCCAAAGGAGCTAATAAATTGCCCCCACACTTCATACCTGTCCATTTCTTTGTCTTCTTTACTCTGAATTATTACCACATACTTCCATTTTTCATTTTCTTCTGCCTTATTTCAATCACTCTACTGTTGCCTTCTTTTACTTTCACTGCAACTGCTTTCTTTTCCATCTCACCACTATTCTTCAGATTTGTCTCTGCATCCTCCTTTTGTATTTTCTCCATAATGCCCTCCCCCAGGAAACATCTCCTTCATTTTCTGAATCCCTCTGCACCACCATTTCTTTAAGTAAATCATCCCTCAGCACTCCTGACTGGAGGGTTGTAATTATACATCCATCATTTGTCAAGTCATCTCCATCAAACAGGTCTCTTTGAAACAGCTCCTTGGAATCCTGCACACATTCTCTGGTCTTGATATTTGCTTTCTCCTTCATTTCTTTCACTGCTCCATCACATCCTTCTCTCTTCATCTGCCTCCCTGTTTCTCCGGGCCGCCTCTGTGCCTGGGATGGAATCAGGAAGTGCTCCTTGAAAATGGCTCTCATTCACAACAATGATTGGTAGGGGAAGTTCCCAGATGTCCTGGACACATATCTCCTAAACAGTATGAAGACCACCTCGGCACTCTCTTGGAATAAGTACACTGGCATAGTGGGATTAACCAAGACAACAAACAGTAAATAAATAAATACAAATTATTCAAGAGAAAAACAAATAAATGAAAGCTAAGACCAATAGAAAGTATGTCAGAACTTATCATATTACTTTGCAAGTAGGAGCAATCTGTTTTTAAAAGAAAAGGTAGGGGGATTTGGAGTGTAGGAAGGAGACAGCTAAGAGCGTCACACAAAAGAATGCAAAAAGTTTACAAGTGAAAAAGCTTGTGTTGTGTTGCACAATTAAGTACATCACTGTCAAAGAACAAATTTGGTAAGAAATAACAAAAGCTAGCATTATAAACACTAAAGTGGATATATGTCAAATGGAGCGGGAGGAGGGGTAACAGAATGAGACAGATCTTTCTGCAAGTAAAGGCCAGCCATAAAATGTTGACAGTAACAGCTACAACAGTCCCCCACAAATGAAAGACTTGCTCATCACATCATTTACATGCATCACTATATGCATTCTGTATTCCTACATGCTAATTTTATGGAGCTGTCATTCCACATTAGCTGTCAGTAAGCTCATCTTCCATTGTGCAAGGGATGGAGTCTATAGACAAAAGGGCAAAGTGAACTGTGTGCATAGTGAATGAACTGCATAATATGCAGTTACCTCGCTATAAATAAGTCCATGTTTGGTATTTCTACAAAAAATTAAATCTCTCAGCAGTCCAGTAAAGTAATACAATTGATATGCATAAATATTTGCATATATTTCTCTTTACTGAAAACAAACAACAACAGGATAGAGTAAGAAAATATATATGAGAAGAAAACAAACAAAAACATACTGACTTGCCTCAAAGACACAAAGCAGGAACTTCTCTAGCTCTCCGTCTTCTTAAAAGCATTACATCAGTCAATTACAAGTCAGGTTTTATGAATGAACATTGACAGATGACAAATAGTAAAGGGTAGGGTGCGTAATCAGAGCTCACAGCTAACATTACAAGGAAATGCTAATGAGCCTAATGGATTAATTCTCAGCACAGAACTCTTGGAGACCAACTACTGAGTTGCCATTTCTTTCTGCCACTCAAATCCCAAAGCATTCATAGAAAGAATAATTAAATATTCACACTTTCATACCATGGATTTTTATTACCATGTACATATTTTTGCTATCTCTCCTGTAACATTGCTAACATAGGTTAGTAAGAGAGGAGTACAAAGAGAAATGTGTTTGTATCTTCAGCTGCAAAAGTGAAACCTTTTCTTAACCTTAATTAGAACAGTCAAACAATAATCACACTAGCCTACCTGTTGCTCAAATTTGTAAGGAATAATTTAGCTTTTAAAGAGGTAGCTACACAATCACTCAGATAGGAAACACTGCAACTCGTGTGAGCTGTAAGGGATGGCCTTGGCCACTACACACTGGAATGCTACTTCAGCTGGTCTTGTTACATTAGACTGCAGGGTACAGGAACAGTGACAGCAATTAGGTTTGCCAACACAGCTTACTTCATAACAACAGTGCTTATAAAAACTCATATAAAAGTGGATGCTTTAATGAAATCCAACTGAACTTCACAAGGGGGGGGGGGGGTGGCACTGGAGACTGTAAAAGGCAGAGCCTGAAACTGATAATGACTACCTCCCACACAAAAGTGAAGGAGTCTCCTTGACTTTTTAGCTACCTCTATGTGTGGGTATGCATTTTACAAGTGCAAACTGGACATGCAAACTCCCGTGGACAGACAATGGAGAACTAATCACACTGTGGCCATTCAGTACACCTGCTTGAGGGCAAACTGATTTAGGCTGCTGAAGTCTAGGATAGGTCTGAGGTCATTGGTCTTCTTGCCACCAAAAAGATACAGTGGATATAACCCTGTTAAAATGCCAGGTTTTTGTGATATACAAAAATAAAAATAAGACCACAATAAATCATTTCAAAACTTTTCCCACCTTTAATGTGACCTGTAACCTCTACAATTCAATTGAAAAACAAACAAATCTGTTAGGGGAAAAAATATGAAAAATAAAAAAAAAGTACCATAAGCTGGTTGCATAAGTGTGCACACCCTTAAACTAATACTTTGTTGAAGCACCATTTGATTTAATTACAGCATTCTGTCTTCTAAGGTAGGAGTCTATCAGCATGGTACATCTTGACTTGGCAATATTTGCCACTCTTCCTTGCAAAAGTGGCGCCAAATATGTCAGATTACGAGAGCATCTCTTGTGCACAGTTCTCGTCAGGTCACCCCCACTGATTTTCTATTGGATTAAGGTCTGGGCTCTGGCTAGGCCATTCCAAAACTTTAATTTTCTTCTGGTGAAGCCATTCTTCTGTTGATTTGGATACAAGCTTGGGGTCATTGTCATGTTGAAAGGTGAAATTCCTCTTCATCTTCAGCTTTCTAGCAGATGCATGAAGGTTTTGGGCCAAAAGTGTCTGTTATTTGGAACTGTTCATAATTCCCTCCACCTTGACTAAAGCCCCAGTTCCAGATGAATAAAAGCAACCCCAAAGCATGATACTGCCACCACCATGCTTCACTGTAGGAACGGTGTTCTTTTCGTGATGCAAAGTGTTGTTTTTGCGCCAAATGTACCTTTTGGAATTGTGGCCAAAAAGTTCACCCTTGGTCTCATCAGACCATAACACATTTTCCCACATGCTTTTGGGAGACAATGTATTGTTTTGCAAATTTTAACAGGGCCTGGATGTTTTTCTGTGTAAGAAAAGGCTTTTGTCTTGCAACGCTACCCCATACCCCAGACATATGGAGAATACAGAAGACTGTCATCACATGTAGTACACAACCAGCACTTGCCAGAAATTCCTGCAGCTCCTTCAGTGTTGCTGTAGGTCTCTTGGTAGAATCCCTGACCAGTTTTCGTCTGGTCTTTTCATCAGTTTTGGAGGGACGTCCAGTTCACAACATCACTGTTGTCCCATATTTGCTCCACTTTTTCATGACTGTCTTCACTGTGTTCCATGGTATATCCAATGCTGTGAAAATTTTTTTGTACTCTTTGCCTGACTGATACCTTTCAACAATGAGATCCCTTTGATGCTTTGTAAGTTCTCTGTGAACCACGGCTTTTGCTGTAGCAGGCAACTGAGTAAATGTCAGGAAAATCCTACTAAGACAGCTGAACTTTATTTGGGGTTAATCAGAGTCTCTAATTGATGGCAGGTGTGTACCCAAGAAGACTGAATGCTGTAATTAAATCAAAAGGTGCTTCAACAAAGTATTTGTTTAAAGGTATGCACACTTATGCAACCAGCTTATTGTACGTTTTTTATTTTTTATATTTTTTCCTCCTAACAGATTTGCTTTTCAATTGAATTGTACAGGTTATAGGTCACATTAAAGGTTTTTGAAATGATTTATTGTGGTCTCTTTTTTTTTTTTTGCATCACAAAACCTGGAATTTTAACAGGGGGTGTGTAAACGTTTTATATCCACTGTAGTTGATTGAATCCATATAGGTTCATAGGTGTGTACTAGGCTAATTGCCCTGGAGCCTTTACAAGCCTAGACCATAGGATTACCCTGGCATCGTGCCACCAGACCTTAGTTCCCAGTGCCTCGCTCGAGTAGAACCACTGGAGTGATCCCCGGGGTGAATTGTCTATTTCCCATCCACTCATTAAGATTTCTCTTGAAGAGGGCCAGTGAGGTGCTCCGCTTGACATGTATGGGAAGTCTATTCCATAGCATGGGCAGTCTCTGGGTTATGAACCTGTACCTCTATCTTGTTCTGTTAATTGTGGTAATGAGGCTGAGGTCTCTGGAGCATGTAGTGAGGATGGATTGGGATTTCTTTAAATGTAGCATTTCTGACAGAGCTGGGTCATACATGGCTTTGTAAGTCAAGCAAAGATTGCCTCTAAGTAGGCGATATGAGACAGAGAATAGCTGCAGTTTTTTGAGTCTGTTCATATAGGACAAGTGTTTAAAGCCTAAGATCCTCTTTGTGAGGTACTTTTGTGTCCTCTCCAGTTGTTGCAGGTGTCTAGTGAGGTATGTGCCAAATGGGGCATTGGGGCATTGTGCTCGATGATTGGCTTAATAAGGGAACAGTAGAGGAAGACAATGACCTCTTTCTTCCTGGATGCAAAACCCTTAGTAATTAGATGTGCCACATAGAAGGACCTTCTGACCACAGTGGCAATGTGGTGGTCAAAAGAGAGGTTGCTGTTAATCTGTGTTCCTAGATCTCTTACAACGCCTTCTATGTTCAGTGGACTACCATCAATGTGGTAATTCGTAGGATCATAGGTATGTACTAGGCTATCTGCCCAAAGGCATTTATAAGCCTAGCCAGAATGTGTTGGCTTTTGCCACCCCCTTAGATTAGTTCCCTGTGCCTCTGTCCCTGGGGTAAACTTTGTTTCCCATCCACTCGTCAAGGTTTCTCTTGAAAAGTGTTAGTGAGGAGCTCTGCCTAATGTAGACTGGAATATTGTTCCAGAGCATGGGAAGTCTCTGGGACAGGAATCTATCCCTCCAGCATGTCCTATTTATTGTTGTAGTGAGGTTTAGATCCCTAGAGCGTGTGGCTCAAGGTCTCCTTTCATGGAGCTGTTACTGACATTGACTTTGGCAAACTATCTAGGGCCATGCTGTATGCTCAAATGAACTTGAGAAATCCTCCTACTCCCTCTAGTTCTGGCCTGGACCAGAAAAATAGGCTTCCTTCACCTGCATCTAATTTCAAATCAAAGCCAGTCCTGGTGCTGATTAATGATCAAGACTGCCTATTTCCCTGCAGATTCTTATGCCAGCTCAAGTAATTTCCTTTGCGTTAGCACTGCCATTAGCATGTTTTTTTTTCCTCTGTCAGTGCCTTAAGTAGCTGCTGCTTCTCTAGAAACTGGATTTCAGGGATTGATGTCTTCAGTGCTCATTTGATGGTGTCAAGGTCTGCATTCTCAGCTTTTGCGATCTTTGGGCTATGGACTCCGGTGCCAGTGCCATTGATGCTGATCTATTTAGTGTTGGTGGTCAAAGTCAGTAACTTCTGTGTGTCAAGGCTTCCAGCTGTGATGTTGTACCAGTTATCAGTGTTGCAGCATTGGATGCAAGGGCATCCATTAGAAATTATGTCATGGGCACTCTCCTCAGAGTCAATATTCATGTAGTGCCTGCCTCTTGGAGGGCTTATCATTTGCAGGTACAGAGATGCTGATAGGACCTGGTGAGGTCCTTCTTTGAGGTCTCTGATTCTCCTTTTGCATCTTCTTCCTCAGAATTTGCACCTGAATTAGCTAACCAAGAGGAGGTGCAAGAGAAAGTACCTAAACCCACCCATTTTATTTTCAGAGAAAAATTCTGACTAATTAGCTACTTCTGATTAACCCTGTATTGCCACCTGGCCATAAACCTAAATTCAGTGAGGCCTTTATTGATGATGTAGAAGAAAGTGGGCTGGTCTCTTCCCCGCCATCATTCTTGTGCAAGATCTTGCAGTAGACCTTTTGGTACCCCCCTTTACCATCCTGGGTGGTGGTTACCATGGATGTCATTATTGCTCTTGTGGCTGCAGAGGTCTGGAAAGTATCAAATGCGGTGGCCCCATTGCTTTTTATACCCGATAAGGTACTTTCCCAAGCATTGGGATTATTGATCAAGGAATTCCATTGCTAATTCTGCAGTCATGGCAGCAGCCTTGAAGTGGGCTCCTACTCCGGAGCCCAGAGGTCTGTCGACCTAGTAAGGAGTCCAGGGAAATGGATCACTATTGAAAGTGTCTTTGTGTCCTCAATTTATGCATTATGAGAGCTAAACTGTCTGTCAGGTGCACATGTATGCTTCAAATTTGAGATTATAGATGAAATATCTAAATCCCTGAAAGGGTTTGAGAGTACTGAACTCAGAGATGCACTGTCCACTTAAATCACTATTTTATCCACTTGTCCGTCTTCACCCTGAAAAAGTTTGGGAGCACTGAATTCAGAAATACACAGTCCACTCAGATCACTACCTCATCTTCAGTGCCCAGCTTCACCCTGAAAGTGGCAAGTAATGCAGCTGGTGGTACAACAGGAACAGCAGGCATGAACATAACAGTACACCTTTATACCTGGCTTTACCTGATGGACTTCCATGGCAACTTTGAGGTATCCCCCCCCCAGCAACACTCCCCGTAAGTGCTCCAACCTCTTCAGGCTACAAGATGATTAAACTGAAGGATGGTGTGAAGAAAAGCAAACCATCACAGGTGTTAGTAACAGCCACAGGTGTTGGTATGACGTTTGTCTCATCACTCTTATTCCATAATACAAAAAAGCCACACAGGAAGTGGTTCTAGCAAGGCCAAAACCCTTAAATAATAAGCTCAGAAAGAACTAACGCACACAGGGGGATCATGGTTTCCAAGATAGATTACGGCCCATTGACAGTAGTAGCTGGGGGTTTTGCAACACCCTTAGCTCGTGAGACAACATAACTCGCCCTGAGGTCTTGCTTGCTTGCACCACTCAAGAAGCAGTTGGGTTACTTGTCACGCCACTCTTCAGCATGGACATAATATCCAGAGACTACAAAATGCCCTTTCTTGCCCTTCCTAGCTGCCTGCCATCCTCTTCCTGACCTCCCACCCCACCAGAAGAGGCAGGAAAATTAGATTTTGCAAACCTCCTTGTCAAAAGAGACATCCAGGTGGTCCCACCCCAATTAGATATGATAGACCTATGAAACCAGCACCAGCAAAAACACACATAAATACACAAAAACATATTCAGAGGCTCTAAATAAAAATCTGCAAAAGTAACAAGGACCTCCAAAGCAGACATCCAAGCAACCTCCACCCCCCAACACAAACCATGAAACATATACTTCACAAAACCAGTGTGCCACTCAATCACAGCCCTTAAGGCAGAATAACATACCCAACAGACTAGTAATAGGTGACTCTATAGTCAGGCACACTGACGTCCCACTCACCAGGCTGAACAAGGAGAAGGTCACTGTAAGCTGCCTGTCGGGTGCCAGGATCCGCCACGTAACGCAAGCACTCAGGTCACTCCAAAGCAAGTACAAGTATGACTCGGTCATTGTCCATGCTGGTGTGAATGACCTGAGACGTACCTCCCTGGACTACATGAAAAGAGACATAGAGGAGCTCTCTGACCATGTAGCCCAGGCTGGTATGACCCTGACCTTGAGTAGCATCTTGCCCTCACCAAGAATGATGCCACAATATAAAGACAAAATGATCAGTTTCAACAATTGGCTAAAGTATTGGTGTCATTCAAAGGGGATCCAGTGTCTGTCAGCCTGGGATGACATGCTCGACAAGCCACGTTGCTTCGCTAGGGATGGCTTGCACCTGTCACCCTTAGGCTTTCGTATACTGGCCAAGGCTCTTGCCACCCCCATAGTGCCTTTTTAGGCAAGGCTCAAAGGACAAACCCACCTCCATAGACAACCCAAGGATAAAAAAACTAAAGATAATGCTACTCAATGCCAGAAGTCTAAACCTCAAGATGCACGCACTCAAGGCTCTCCTCAGTATGGAGAAAATAGATGTCTGTGTAGTAACAGAAACCGGGTTCAAGGCTCCTGAGAGCACCCCAGCACTACCAGGTTATAACTCATACCATGCGTTTCGGCCCCAAAACTCGGACCGAAGCACAAAAGGAGGGGGAGTATCTATATTCATCAAAGATACCTACACCTCCAGGTTAGTGGCACTGCACGAAGCATCGGAAACCATCCATGTGCAACTAACAGCGGGCAAAACTGCCTTTCAGTTTGTAGCCTGCGACAGAACACCCTCCCTATTACAGGAACCCACTTGGCATTCCTGAGAACACTGGAGAATATGAAGGTCTCTCCAAACACTACGTCATTGGGTGACTTCAACTACCCAAGCACTGACTGGGAAAACTACTCAAGCCCAAACACCCTCGCCCAGCGGTTCCTTGAATTTATAACCTCTAATGCAATGGAACAACTGGTCACCACTCCCACAAGAGGGAACAACATATTGGACCTGGTCATCACCAACATGGGGACTCTATGTTCCACACCGGAGGTAAACCCCTCATTGGTAAGATCCGACCATAAACAAATTTCCCTGGACATCCATATCCCGTCCCCACCCCCAGCCAAGGAAATCACTGTAAAGAATTTCTCAAAAGCCAACTTTGCACTTCTCAAGACTGAGGTGGAATCCTTCAAAGCCCCTGGGCCAGAGGATAATACAGCCCATTCCACAGAATCCATTACAAATGCATTCTATGAGCACCTGCAGGAATGCATGGATTGTGCTAGCCCAAATAAAACCAAGACTCACTCCTCCAAAAACAGGAGACCGGTCTGGTGGACCCCGGCCATAAATAAGCTATACAACAGAAGGAGGAAGCTACTACATGACAGAGAAAAATCCCAAAAAGGGAAGGCATCTCTGATCAGTGTTAGCAAGAAACTTCGATCCCTCATAAAATCATCAAAGGCCAGCTTTGAAACAAAAATTGCCCTAGACACTAAAGATAATCACAAGGCCTTCTTTAGTTATGTCAGGAACATGGGCGGAAACTCCCAGATATGCTCTGAATTGTTGCATAACGGTACAAAATATACCGAACCTACAGACATAGCCAACATCCTGGCAGACAGATTCAACGCAAACTTCTCCCCTTCCCCCCAAAGGAGCAAATGCCTATCCCAACTGAATGTAACCTCCCTGACATCACAGATGCACAGGTGAAAGCTGCCCTCTCCAAAGCAAAAAACACAGCATCTATGGGACCGGACGGTGTCCCAGGCTGTGTCTTACACGAGCTCCAAGAAGAACTGAACCCTCACATTAAGTCACTGTTCAAACTTTGCCTTACTATAGGATATGTACCCAAAGAATGGTGTACAGTTACAGTGGTCCCACTCCACAAAGGTGGTGCCACAACGGACCCCGGAAACTATTGCCCCATAAGCCTGACTAGGTCTGCAAAGCTATGGAGCGTATTATCATGGAACTCATAAACAAAGACATTGGGAGCCTCCAGACACTGGACCCTGCCCAATTCTGCTTTGTTAAGGGCAGATCTTGCCTCTTAAACCTAGTTGATTTCTTTGAAACAGTTACCAAAGCCATAGATGAGGGCAAGGTAGTCCACACAGCCTACCTGGACCTCGCAAAAGCCTTCGACATAATACCCCACTCGGGCATCATAAATAAGCTTACCAGCTTAAATATCAACCCCTATATCACAAGATGGGTTGCAAACTGGCTCAGAGATAGAACCCACATGGTCAGAATCGCAGGTGCCATGTCCGAATCCAAACCAGATACAAGTGGCGTCCCACAGGGCTCAGTTCTGGGACCTCTCTTGTTCGGTATATACTTCTCTGAGGTTCAGGCTAACACGGGGGGATTATGGCTGACAAAGTTCGCAGATGACTGCAAACTGGGGGCCACAATCGAATCTCCAGCTGACACAAGCATCCTCCAAAAGGGTCTCACAGAGACGGATGCTTGGCTCCAGAGCCACGGCCTCAAGCTAAATGCTAAAAAGTGCATAGTCATCCCCTTTGGGAAAAACAAGGTGCCCACAAATTACCACATAGGTTGTAATCCATTAAGTACGGAAGAAGTAATTAGAGATTTGGGGACCAACGTAGATAGTAATCTCTCCTTTGATAATCACGTTGCCAAAGTGGTTAGAAAGACCTTCTATATAGCCCACCTTATCACGAAAGGGTTCGCATCTAGATCAAGGGAGGTCATTGTGCCCCTCTACAATTAGCTCATCAGGCCCATAATTGAATACAATGCCCCTTTTGGGATGTACCTTACCCGACACCTGCAGCAACTGGAGAGACCCCAAAAGTACCTCACCAAGAGGATCATGGGCTACAAACAGATGTCCTATGCAGCTCGACTAAAGAAACTCCAGCTCTACTCAGTTGCTTACCGCCTACTCAGAGGCGATCTATGCCTGACATACAAAACCATGTCAAACCCAGAATTAATGGACATGCTCCACCTCAAAAAATCCAAGTCCCTTAGAGATACACGCTCCAGGGACCTAAACCTCAGCACAAAAATAAATAGGACATGCTGGAGGGACAGATTCATTTCCCAGAGGCTCCCCTCACTCTGGAATAGAATCCCAATTCATGTTAGACATAGCCCCTCGCTGACCCTCTTCAAGAGAAATCTGGACCCGTGGATGGGAAATCGCAAATTCACCCCTGGGATCTCTTCTATGTCCCTGCTAGACAGAGGCACAGTAAACTAATCTTAAAAGGGTACCTTCTGTGACCTACTTTACAGAGGCACAGCAGGCTAATCTAATAGGGAGGCGGAAGCCAAATACACTCTGGCTAGGCTTATAAATGCCCTAGGGCAGATAGCCTAGTATCTACCTATGAACCTATGAACCTATTTGTCTACCTTCATCCCATTTTAATACCTTACCCCTTTTATCATCTGCTCTCAAAAGCTTGGATCTTTGCTCTCTCTTCAAAATGCTCATTACATTTTCTACACCATCACTCTCATTACTATATAGAGTAAAACATATTGGTGTTATTCTATTTTACCATGGTCATGCTTTAAAACATGTTCAACAGTTTTATCTATATAATGGTGTATAAAATGTTGTTTATATTCCTTTACTAAATCTGCTCAAATGCCCACATGTAATCCTATAGTTTACCTTGTTAGGCACTACGTCTAACATGTGCTTTCATTTGGGCATGCATTTAGAGTTCTGAATAAAAAAATATTAACTAAACTGCGTGGCCTTATGGTATGCCTCCATATCTGGTAGTAACAAACTACCCTCTTCCTGTATCAGCTTTAGTTTTTATTACTGCACTCTTTTCCTTTTTTTTATCACAAATAAACTGCTTAATTTCCTTTTTGCATATTTTCCCATATTTGATCATTTGATTAATACATATAAACGTGACTTCATAAAGTATCAACGGAACCAAAAACACCTTACTCACTTATATCTTATTGTTATTGTCCCTATACAGCAATTTCCACAGTATTATCTTACTTAAAAATCTTCCCAGCAATTTTTCTTATTTTAAGTATAAAACCACCAAGAACGGTAATGACTGACTGAACTCTCAAAATACTTTAGCGTATTTAAATTTATTCAATGTTTTTGTCTATTCAATGGACTTCTTCAGAAAAAACTGCTACAGATTAAAAACCTTCACTATATGTTGTGTCTTTCGGCTTTTCCAGGTTAGGGTTCGGCATGAGTGTATAGTGAGGGTATTTAAAATGAGTATATAAAAACCCTCACTAAATACTCATTTTAAATTAAATAAACCAATAAATAAATTCATTTAATTAAGATGCTAAAGATTCAATGCAAGCCTTAAAAGCACCTACAATATTTAAAATATTTAAAAAATAAAAAGATTTCATATAAACAATTCCAACTATGAATGGTAAGTCTTCAAACTTTCAAAAAACATTTTATATTTGTCGTCTCATTGAGACCAGGTGGTTTGTCAGCATTTAAACACACTTGCCATTCTGTCTCTCTTCTTTATGGAATTTTTATAATCACCTATTCTTCTGTCAGTACTAACATATTATAAGATAGAGAATAAGAATCATTTATACTTGCTACAATGAACACTGCTTACACAGAGCATTTTTATTATCTTTCTTTTTGATATCATATATGTGCTCTTTAATTCTCTTGCCCAAGCTGCAGCTCATTATACCAATATAAAAGCTGGGCACCCAGAGCTATTGCTATATATACAAGGTCCTTAAACTCACAGTTAAACCCACTGGGTACCTTTACAGTGTAATCTAAATGATCTAAATAAATAAATGGTCCTTCAGTAATAAATCTACAAACAGAACACATACTACATTTAAATATAGCAGGACTCCCATCTGTAAAAGCCATTTTAGTGTTATCGTGTTCTAAAAAGATTAAGAGTATTACTCTTCTTAAACACAAAATCAGGTTTATTGCCAAAGAATCTAAATAAATCACAATTTCAGTCTATGATTTTTTTTTTCAATTATTCTGTATAATTCTTTGAATAACCATACTATACTACAAGGAGGCACATTATCTGTTGATTGTTTAATACAGGTTTCTCAATCTATATTCTTTTTATTTTTACTAAAACCATATTTTAATATAGGAGGAAATTCGTCAGCTCTCTTAAACTTAATTTCTTGAGCAATTTTGTGCAGTATATCAGGATTATATCCCCTTTCTATAAACAAAGAGTTAAAGAAATTGATTTCTTCATCAACATCTTGATCTTGCCTACACTAGCCACCCTAGAGGCCCTTATAAACTGGCCACTATGAATATTATTTTTAATGAACATAGGATGATTACTAAGATAATATAAGTAACAGAATTGTTTCTAACAATTTCATTATTCACCCTATTCCACTGCCAATGAAAATTCAAAAAACTAACTACTCTGCCACGCTCTCCTACAACAAATTTCAGAAATGCAGAACTGACATTTAATTTTCCAACAAATTTATCCAAGTCTAAAACCTCCTCTGTAAACATAAACAATAAATAATCAACAAATCTTTTATAAAAGATTACACTAAAATTATTAATGGCATCTGGTAGCAATTCTAAAATTAGATTAGCAAAGGTGGGTGCTACAGTGGAGTCTACGGCTACTCCTTTTTTGTTTACACTATTTACTATTAAACAAAACAAAAAATTATTTTTCTAATAACATTTCTAACAAAAGACAATTATATTTACTATTAAACAAAAAATAATTACTTTCTAATAAAATTTCTAACAAAATACAATATAGATGAATATCGTTCTTATCAATAATAGCGTATTTAGTCAGAAAAAAACTCAAATGTTCTATCCCTTCATCTTGGAGAATAGAAGGAAATAGGGATACCACATCTACTGTAACAAAATTATCTACCTTCACCATAACAATTACTGGATTGATGAAATAATCTTATTTGATCTAAACAATCTCAAGAATCCCTTATATAGGATTCTAACTTTTGTACCAAAGGATTAAAAATGGAATCAAGAAATAATGAAATGGCTTCAGTACTACCATTAGGGGGCAGAAATAATTGGTCTAAAAGATGGGTAAGGAGGCATTCTTGTGAATTTTAGGTATACTGAATAATATACCTATTTTAGGATGTTCGATGTACAAGAATTTATACAAATCAATCTATTTTACCATTGATAAAACACTCATACAAACAACTGAGGATATAATGAAAGCTTCTGTATACTTCTAGTAAATTAAATTCCTTATATTCATCAGTATTACTTAACATATCTTCCATTGCTTTATTATAAGCATCTACATTCATTACAACCAAACCACCCCCCTTGTCTGCCTTCATAAATCTTAGCTGTTTATCAGTAAATAATTCATATAAATCTTTCTTTTCTTCCAAATTTAAATTATAAAATGGTTTCTGATTTTTGACATTTAAAACGTATCTAATGTTCTTTTAACATGATATTTCAAAGGTTTTTAATGTGTGCTGAAGTGCAGAATTAAAAACAGATGATTTGACAAATTTGCTAACATGACTTACACTGCACAGTAAATAATTCAAATTTAACTTTCTAGTAAAAATATTCACATCCAAGACCATTTTTCCACAACTCGCTGTACAACTGGGCATAAACTTTAAGCTTAACTGCAATAATTTAACTTGATTAACACTCAGATCTTTGTCAGACAAATTATAAATTTTCATCTTAATATTCATAGCAGGGGCCAAAGCTTCCTTACATTCTTTCTTCTTCTCCTCTGGTTTGATGTTCCTCTCTCTGGATGAAAATTTCTATTAAATTCTCATTCACAAACATTTTTATTACTAGAATTCCTTAGAGAATAAGGATGAAGACTAGGAAATTCATTCGAAGAGAAGCTAGATCCCACAACTCCTCCATCGACATCATTCAGTAGTCATTGTTCAGGACAGAAATGTGACTTTATGATCTTGTGTCAAGAGGACCAATGTCATCTGTTAGTATACCTACTACTATTGCTTCTTTCCAAGTGCATATCTCCACCCAGAAAAAAAATATTCTTAAAAAGTACTAGCCAGACATGTACTATTCTCCTGTTTATTCTTCCACAATTCTACTGAAATTTCTTCACTTCCAAAAGTGTTTTCTGTATTCTGGTTTCTTATTACCTCATTAATTTAAACTTCCTTTACTTTTAATGTCAACAGTCTTTTTTTCTAATTCCGTTAACTGATGAAGTTTAACTGCCTCAAATATAATACCATTTCTTGTTTGTTAATCTCAACTTCTACATCTTGTCTATATAATATATTGTAATAGTTATAATTTCCTTTGTGATTTTTTTCCTGGGTCCATTTTATCCACTGATTTTATTCATCATCTGTTCTGCTTCTGTTGCTTCAAGCAGTGAGTCAAGAATTTCATTGCATTAGGATTACTGATAAAGATACTTGTCTTAAAATCATTGCTGTATGTTCATTCATATTTTCTAACTACTCTTGCATTGACATCTAGCTTCCTTTAATTGCTCTTCAGCATCTTGTATTCCACTTATTCATTTTCACTTCTGTAAATATCTTACTTTCTAAAGCCCTCCAGATACCTATACTGACTATCAGTCCATATCTAATTTGCTTTCACTGTGGACACATTTCTCATCTTCAACTTACAATTATCACACTCCTCTGCAAACTCCTTACTACTTGGATTCAAATCTAATAACATTTCACTTAAAGTATGATCAGCTTGAAAAACAGACTACAAAGGGTCACATTAAACACTGACCTCTAACAGAAATAGTAAATAATGCCATTCTTTATCACAACAGTCTTTTACTTGCTTACAAAATTTGCATAGGTGCATTGTCTGATGTTATGGGGCATTTGTTTGTTCTTTGCAACACTGCATCCATCTAATTTTGCCCAAGAACCATACTTCCCTAAAAAATGAGTATACTCCAATTCATTCTGTCCTAGTTTCATCACATCAATGGGCCCAGCTACAAGCATGTATTTCAGTAAGTATCAGCCCTTAACCACTATTCTGTGATATCTTGGCCCTCCGGTGATATCTTCCATTATATCCTATAGCAATCCATTCTCCATCCAATAAAATACAGCGTTGATGAAATGCGATAACTTCTTTCATAATATATTTTACATCTTGTTTCAGTGCTTTTGGAGGAATATACATTGCAGCTAGTGTAATTCTTACAACCTGTCAGATTTCTCTCATTACTATAAAATCTTCCCTGCCTATCCTTCATTCTTTATTCTGCTACCTTTTTAATTTTTTTTGTTCTCCATATATTCCAACAAATAAACTCTACTTCCCACTTTTCTTTAATATAATTTCATGCTCTTTATGATTCAGTCCAGTTTTACTCTGCATTCATAGATTGTTACCAGGATTATGACCCGGATGGCCTTTCTATGCCTAGCCAAGTTTGTAAGTTGGCCAGCTGTTATATCCTTGACAGGATATAACCCATATAGCAAAGGCTACTGCAGCAGTGATCAATATGATGAACATCAACACCTCGATATGCATGCTATATACCCTCCAGTCAGCAGCCTGATAATGTAACTAACTCAAAATGTAGTTTCTCACTGCTAATCGCTGATTTCAGTGATTTTAAAGTATCTTTCAATGTGCAACTTACATTTTAGTTATCCAATACTATTGCCAATATATATTTCTCATGCATTCAAACTACTCGTCTTTCTCAATATTTCCAGTGCACTGTTTTTAAAGAATCTCTCTCTAATGTAGTTTAGTTGCTTGTAGCTTGCAATTTAAACAATATAGGTTACTTGTCCCTTCTTCTCTTTATCCTTCTCAAGCAAAGGTCTATGTAAGTTTTTAGTCCAAGTATGTAGAAGACTCAATGTAATTCACAACATACTAACTTAAAATTAATCTGCAGGACCTCATGGAAGGAAGAAAGGATTTCTGCTAGTCTGTTGTAGTGAAAAAAAATCATTATTCACACAGACGCCCATGTCTCCAGCTGTTATGATTGTTCTTTTCTTGCACTAAGTAAAAAGCATTCCCTCTTTTGGCTGGTATGTCTGCAATTCAGTCAATATAGGGTCTCTGCTGCTTTCTCAGTCTCAAGGTAAGAATATTTAGTTTATGTGATCTAGTTTTAACAGCAGTAGAAACTCCAGTCCATGTGCTGAGGTATTCTCCTCAAGTTCAGACAATATTTGTGTCATTTGTTCATATTTTCATTGCTGCTCCCTCATTTTCTCTTTCAAGTCCTGTCCTGCTGAGGCTGCTAGCTTCGCTCACTGCTCACAATAGCTACATCTCATCCAGCCCAAGCGTCTCACACTGTCTCCACTGTATCCTGGCTTCTAACCCAGCACAAACTGCCTAAGGGGACCCAACAGTGCTTCCTGTAACCATTATGCCTCTCCTGAAGGACTTAAAACAGTGTGTATGTAACCCTATTGTGTAAATCATCTCTCTCTGGTTAACTATTGTCCCAGTGTGTGTTAGCTAGCAGCCCACCACAGACCTTAGGTTCCCTTCAAGCTCTCCAAGCTCTATTCCACCCCCACCCACTAAGAGATAAGCCAGTAACCTAGCATTTTCTCCATTTGGCCACTAGGTGGCAGCATTTTACCTCCACCTGCCTCTCCTCTCTCACTATAAGGTTCAGACATTTTTTCTTTTGGAGTTACATAAAACATCTCTGCTTTTGTTCCAAATTCCTGTGAATTCTCTGCTACTGTTTACCTGAACTACATAGTGACCCAGTCTCTATTCCCCCTATGCCTCCTTACCTTGTGCTCTGCTCTCTACTTTAATGATTGTTTCTGCTGGCTACGTTTTCTTCCTCCTTTGTTCTACCCACTCCGTTCGCCCTGCGAGCTCACTCCACTCCCCTGCCCCCAAATCTCACCCGCTTCAAGCACCTGTACACTTATACTAATAAACCACACCTACTACAATTAACTCATACCTTCCCCCACCCTTTACTTCCACACCCCATCCTCCTAGCATCTCTTTACAATACTTACCCTACCTTAGGTCCCAGACCATAGTACACTTTATTCCATACTCCCCCACTCTAAGTGTAAACAACCACAATGTTTTCAAAACCAACCCAGTTTATAACCCTAATACTACTTCTCCTCACCTTGTCCTATCTAAGTTACCCCACCAGGACTCTCAATAAAAAACACTCCTCCCTTTTCACACAAGTTCAATCCCTATAAAACACATATACTTTACTAGCCAAATTAGTCCCTATCTATACTCCTTCAATAACTCTCTACTCTTCCCTTACAAGCTCATCTCTAACCACAAACACACTACTCCAGTCTTAACTATGCCTACTCCTACAAAACAAATGACCTTCAAACTAGATAACAAACAGGCTAAATACCTCTTTTACCACATTCACCAACTTATTACCACTCTTCTTTCTGGAGATGTACACCCTAATCCTGGCCCCTCTCCTACCTACAGTCCAAATACCCTCCTTCATACTCCCCATTCATCAGGAAAATTCCTCTTTCTCTCAGCACTGAATGCTCAAAGTATATGTAACAAAATCCCCAACCTGCATGCCTGGCTTCTCCATAACCAACCAGACATCCTGTCCATCTCCGAAACATGGCTGAAACCATCCATAAAAAAGACTCTGAGATAACACCCCCCCCCAACTACAGTATTATTAGAAAAGACAGAACCCATAAAAAAGGCGGTGGAGTCACTCTCTTGTACTCTTCCTCCCTGTCAGTTTCTCCATATACTAATGCTGAACTAATCCTGGCCCTACTTCAAATAGACACAGGTTCATTTGCATAGCCTCCCTCTACATCCCTCCCGGGGACAATGTCCATATACTCGAAGATATACTCTCCTGGCTCTCCACCAACATAATCAATGAGACTATAATCCTAGGCGACACAAGCATTAACTGGACCAGCATTCAGTCTCCCACGAATCCCCTGAATATAAACCTCTGCAACTTCAATCAGCTAATCAACACCACTAACAGACCTACCAAACATCACTCCTCTGGTAGCACCCTTGACTGGATTCTGGTCTTTCACCCTCATTATATATCCAGTTGTGGTACCCCCCCCCCGACTCCCTCAGTGACCACTATCCCACTTTTGCTCATCGTCACTCTCCCTCCCTACAACTCCTTCCTACCTACATCTCCACACGCTCCCTAAAACACTTCAACCCCTCCAATTTCTCCAACACACTAAAACATTTTAACTGGAGCCCCCTAAAAACTCTCCCCCTAGAATATGCCGTCACCTACTTCAACACTACATTTATAAATCTTTTAGATACCGTTGCCCCATTAAAAACAAGAAGGATTAAAAGTAACACTATCCCTTGGTTAAGAAGAGATACCTTAGTTGTCATGCACCTCAGAGACAAAGCCCTAAACCACCAGCATAAACATAAAACTCCCATCACCCTAAATGAATACAGAATACTTCGTAACAGAGTTAAAAAAAGTTTTTCTTTAGACCGTAAATCCTACTTCTCCTCACTCTAAAACAACCATACGACAAACCCCAAAAAATTCTGGGATGGTATCACCTCCCTCTTTAACTCTGGTAGAAAGGAAAACCCTAGCCCAGACCCCAATACCCCTGATAAGGACTTAGCCTCCCAATTCAACTCTTTCTTCATTGACTCAATAACCAAACTAACATCATCCTTGACAAACAACCCTACATCCTCTCCTCTACCTTCCCCCATCTCTTCCTACTCAAATACTCCCACCTCCTAACCTCCTCCCTTTTCTATAAAACCCATCCCCATATCAACTATAAAAAAAGTCCTCCAGAACTTAAAACCATGCTCCAACGCACCTGACAACATTCCTTCCTACTTCCTAAAGACAGCTGCCGATGCCATTGCCTTCCCCATCTGCATTCTCATAAATCGATCAATCCAAGGCCATGTACCCCAACTCTGGAAAAAGGCCTTTATTATTCCCCTTCACAAAGGGGGTAACAACTATAATATCTCTAATTTCCGACCTATCGCTATCTTATCACCCATCTCAAAACTTCTTGAAAAGTGAATCCACCTACAACTTTTGGCATATCTCATAGACAACCATCTGCTAACTCCCACACAACACGGATTCAGACCTGGCCATATCACCACTACCGCCTTCCTCTCCTTCCTCGAAACAGTGAATAAAGCCCATGATTCTGGACACGCTGTGTCTACCCTCCTTCTTGATCATTCTAAGGCCTTTGATACTATCTCTCATAACCTTCTCCTAACTAAACTCTCTAACCTAAATCTTTTTCCTTCCTCTATCAACTGGTTCACCAGCTACCTCTCTAACAGGCAGCAAGCCGTCAAATGGAAAAGAGCCTTCTCCTCATTCCTCAACACTCCCACTGGCGTATCCCACGGTTCCATATTAGGTCCCCTACTGTTCAATATTTTCATCAATGACTTTCACCTCCATCCCTAATGCAAACATTATCCAATACGCCGACGACTCAACAATCATCTGCTCTGCCACCTCCACTCTCATAAAACTAACACAAGACGCCTTCTCCTCCACTGAGCAATAGATGCTAGAGAACCATCTGGCACTCAATGCATCAAAAACCAAACTCATGATATTCACCCCCTCAAAAACCACAATAATTTTAATTAATAATAGTTTTAATAATTAAGAACTCTCTATGGTTTATACTTACTTAATTAATTAGACTCTTCATGAAAACCACAATAATTTTAATTAATAATAGTTTTAATAATTAAGAACTCTCTATGGTTTATACTTACTTAATTAATTAGACTCTTCATGAATGTTTTACTAAAGTATAACTCCCCTATCTTGTACTGTAAAGAAAATTAGAGTAAATGTCCTTACTAATATACATTTTCAACTACTATAATCTAGATTAAACCTTATTTCTGTTGGTATTTTACTAACTACTTACTTTCTTTATGTAAATGACTTGTTCGTATTAACTTCAATGTGGAACTTTTCTCCCCGGGCCTCTGCTGAAAATAGAAATGTATCCAGTTGGACTAGCCCGGTAAACAAATGTAAAATAAAATAAATAAAAATAAATAATTGACAAAAACTCATTCTCCATCATCAGTAAGAATAATACTCCTCTTGAAATAGTATCCAATGCAAAACTGCTTGGAGTACTTACTGACGATCAGCTCAAGTTTGATACCCACCTACAAACAAATATAAAAAAAAAAAAAAAAAAAAACACCAGAAACTAAGCATGCTCTACCGCCACAATCGCTACCTCACTCCCTCTACCAGGCTTGTTCTCTCTACCACATATCTTATCCCTTCTCTCCTTTATGGTGCCCCACTCTTCCTTAAAGACAAAAATCTCTTGCTGTTGCAACAAAATCTCCAAATTCGCCACTGGATACAGATATTCCACCCATCACTGTACTGCCCACCACAAACTAAATTGGCTAGAGTTGCCCAATTACCTCACCTACATTCAACTCATACACACCCACAAACTCATCTTTAGTCCCTCTCTTTGCCCCTCCCTTGCCTCAACCTTTAAAATTCACCTTCCTAATAGGCTCCTAAGAACCAATACCCAAAATCTGATTGAACTGCATAAGCCTGCATGCCCACCTGGCAAATTTCTAATATCCTTCTCCTTAGCACATCTCTGGAACTCCCTGCCACCTCACCTTCGCACCACTAGCAGCCTCTCTACTTTCAAAACCTTGCTTCATTCTTAGCTAACATCCCTCTGGGAATTCTCCTATTCCCATCCCACATGAATTCCCCAGTAACACAGCTATTTATACCCCCACTCTCTATCTTCTTCCCCATCCTTTTTCTATACTATCTTTCTCCCCACTTCCTTCCTTACTCCCCTTCTTCCCTAAACTCATCTCTCCCTTACCCCATATACCCAATTGTAGCTCTTCCTCCTCCTCAGCAGAAATACTCATTCTGTAAATATCTTCTTATAGTTGTATTAGATGTAACGTCTGCATTTGCAATCATAGGAATTACATATTTGTAAATATTGTAAATACTGACTTAGAGATCCTTTATTTCTGTTTTTGCATCTTACTAAATTGTACCTTCAGATAGCATTTTTATCTGTACTATTGTTATTCTATACTAATGAAATATTATTTTATTCATTGTATAACTGTGGAGCTTTTCTCCAGAGGACTTCACTGAAAATGGGCTCTTCTGGTCCAGTGGACAATCCTGGCAAACAAACTTCAAATAAATAAAAATAAATAAAACTCCTTTTCGGCAGTTTGCATAATAATTACTTCCTCTGAATGCCTGGTTAAATAAATTTCTAGCAGCCTTCTGTTATTTGTGTCTATGTATTCAACAGGAAGTCATTTATCTTGAAAATCTCAAGAGTGTATTTGGTCAGTCTTTGACTCTAGGATAATTGAGGAATTTTCTCCTTTAGCTGCTATTCATACCTCTCAGCCCTACTGAATTCCTCAGTATTTACTAGTTTTCGGGCAAAATAACAGGGTGCCACGAATTTCTGAGTGGCCCCTTCAATTCCTGATTTTTTTTTTTATTTACAATTTTTAGTTATGAGTGATGTCATCATGCATTGCCAGCATATCCCACGTCATCAATGTGCAGGGGGTGTGCGTGACATCAGCTTTGTGAAGGAGTGCCGCGACTGCCTGTCAGACTTGGAGACTGTGGCGGGAGATTTAAAATAAAATAAAAGCAAAGTTTCGACAATTGTTTAAAGCCGCGGCACAGCCCGCCCATGAATGACTTGCAGCACAGCCAATCACTAAGCAACAGACGTGACAAGGACCACTTGATTGATGATCTGCCTGCCATGGACCATTTCTATTATGGATGAAATAGCAGCAGCTCTGTAAAAAAATGTTTATGGTCACTATGGGTTTAAGTTAAGGCAGTCCTGCGGATAATGTATGTAACGGCTGGACTTTTTTTTTTTTTTTTTGTTACCTGCAATAATCATGTGCAGTCCTTAAGAAGCCAATGGAGAGCTGGCATACTGGAGCACCAGAGTCCAACCGCATTCAGCTGATCGTTAGGTTGTGCAGGCAGACTCGTGACCATAATTGGGCATGGAATTGTTAATGAGATCATGCAGATAAAGTCCTAGTGGCACGAGAGGGGCTTGTGTTTTGGTTGTTTAGGTGGGCAAGCGGAAAGGCTAACTGTATACCCTTATTTTCTATACTTTGTGTAAGTGCTTTGTTCTTTTTTCATACGCAACATCATCATACCAGTTTGGTAGAAGACAAACTATGTATTTTATAAATCCACCCACTCCAAAGTTTTACCATCTGTTTCATTCAAATATTAGCTGGGTTGCAAGTGTCACTTTTTATATTATATTTTCAAAGTATAGTATGAAAATATGTGCCTTGCAATTTGGAAAGGAGAAACCTGGGCATCCAGTAACTGTTTGCAGGTCTGCTACGGAGGGACATGAAACGAAACTGCCATTCATGTTGGAGGTTCTACTGGGAAAATATTTGCCCACATTTGATTACATTGTACATTTTAATAGTACTAAGGGAGTGCTAACTATGTGTGTAAGGGGGTAGGCTGCAGCACATCTATATGCTGCTGTTTGGCCACAACTTCTGTCACTTTCCATCACAAACAGCAGCAGTATACAAAATAAGTATCAGTCTGGGCAGGATGAGGATGATGGCAAATAATCACTAGCACAGAGGTACAGCAAGTAGTGCTGCCGTCATACAGTGCTTGGCTATGAGTTTTTGGCTGTAATTTCATCTTCGTGGAGTATACATATACTCCCTGCTCTGTATGAGTTTTACTGAGGTTCTCTGGTTTCCTCCCCAGACCCACAGCTGTACAATGACTACCTATGGCCATTTGAGCTTTTACATTCATTCCAATCCATTACCACATATGTATATAGACAGTAATGATCTTTTCTGGGGGTGAGATAGGGAGGCAGCTAATACTCCTAGATAGGATTTATATATCCTTGCAAGCATTTGTCTTCATAATTTAACAATTTTCCAAATTTAGAACATCAACTCAGTCAAGCCTATATTGGCCTTTTTTGTATGCTTCCAGTTCACACCACTACCTCCCTATGGCATTCAAATTTTTTTGAGTCTGGTTTCTTTAACTAAGTGACTTACCATCCAACCATAAGCAGTATTAGAAAGGACAAGGAATTACTAACAAAATGGCACTAAATCTGTTAGTCTAGGATGTCCTGCAGTGGAGAAATTAATCACTGTTTGACACTTACAATTCACATTTATGTTCAAATCTTCATAACCGAGACACCCACATGGCTAAGATGTACAATGGGAAACACCAGGCCAATTCACTCTCAGTGCTGGGTTATATCATACTATACTGGGAATAGTGCTAGTTGTTTGATAGTAATCATGAAAATAAGCAATATTTCCCTATGTACTTAATATTTTTAAAAAAATGTGACTTACAAACTGTTCCACGACATTAAGTGAAATGTTAGATGTTGAAGAAAACTTTTGCTGATATTTGCACCATATGTTGCACACCTTGCGAGATAGTCAGCATTATTTATTTTGCTAACTCTACAATTAAGCATATGTCTTCATATTTATGTAAATATCTTAATAAAAATGCAGTTATAGAATAATTTCTTTGTCACGTGAAAGCTTATGTCTGATTAACAAAAATGTTCTAACAATAAATGTCTAGGTGGTACAGTTTTCAAAATATGAACATTTGTGAAAGTTTAGAAAAAAGATAATTTGGGGTTTGTGTGCATTAGAATACATTACAGAATATATGGAAAAGACCATCAATGTACTATCATCACTGCAAAGAATACTTCTTACTGATAACTGCTATTTGTACAGCTTTAATAGTTTTTATTGTTCACAAAATGATTTACAGTTGTTTATTCTGTGCTTTTTAAGTTTTTTTTTTTTTTTAGAAAATGCTCTGGAACACAATGTGAGTAGGATGCTAGGTGTGACATTCCACACTCCACAGGTGTTGAGTCAAACTTTGGATGCAAATCAATCTTTCCTTGAAAAAAAAGACCGGATTTCTTTCCTTACTCCTGAGTTTTGTTCAGGCCCTTACTGGATCAAATATTTGGAAAAAAAGTTCTGAGATGTCCCTTAAGGCATCTAGCTCACTATGATTTCTGAACAGACCAGTGGCCCCTAAACCATTTGCTTAATTATGTGACATCCTCCACACTTATTACAGTACAGTCTCAGTGAACTAGAATGTGTTGAAAGGGTGGAGGAAAAAGTTAGATAAAGTGTGAAACAACAAGAAACAGTTGACCTGTCTGGATAGTGTGGAGACAGGATGGGGAGAGAAGCCCTGAGGTGCACAGGGAGCCATAGGATTACTTTGTCTAGGACTCGAATTACAGTAAAGCATCTGAGATGTACACATTCAATAAAGCAAAGAGAATAAGTGGCTACTAAGGCAGTCTGATGATGAAAGTGTCTGACCCCATCTGTTGTTTCAGCATATGCAAGTAGTCATTGACCTGCATTACTACAGCTCTACCCATTTCAAAGAGGGCTACCCAAACCACCAGTGAAAGATCCACTAAAAGAATTTACATTTTTGTATGTTTGCCAACCATCAAGCCTTCAACTATTAGTCTAGTATAAATACTCTTCAGCCCTCTTTCTCTCTCTCGCTCTCAGGGAAAACAACAGCCAACCAGAATGGCCATCACCTAGGCAGCTATGAAAGTGATTTGTGCCCCTGCTAGTATCCTGGCAAAAAGAGCATATTGTTATGACCCTAACCCAATCTTCAGTGGCTGTTGTGAGCACCCACTTACATAAGAGCATCCAGTACCCTTCCCTTACATCTGCATGTTCTCATACCCAATGCCTACAACAGCTACGATCACCGGCTCCTCCATGGCCATAGGTATAATGAAAGCCTCAGCTTGCACAGCAGCAAATAGCCAATCAGAACCAACCGTTCCTTGCTCGACTCTTCAAGTACCACAGCCATTATTCAAACATGGGTCACCTAGGGCACAGTCACAGCTTCATCCTTCTATGCCATATAGTATGGTAGTGGGATTTGTGATAGGTTTTGTTGTAGGATGGGACATCTTGACTGAGAACAGTCAGTATGGGCCATGATGCCAAAGCCTACAAAAGCTGTCTGACACACGAAAAACTCTGCAAGCACATAATTCTACAGTCTCTGAAATCTGCAGTTCATAAGTGGAAATAGCACCATAAAGATCACAGCCACCATTAAGCTCAGAAGCTCTAAAATAATCTGCGCATGGATACTTTGATATGTCACATCACACAAACTGCCAACACCATAATCAATTGGGTACTGTCTGTAACTAAAAATGAAGAGGATTCAACTTCCCCTCAAGAAGGGACAGCCTATGAGTTTGGCTAATAGAGGACTTTTCCCAGATGATACAGACCCAGAAGACCTCCACCTACAAGCCTACCTAAGCAATAGCTGCAAACAAGAAGCACCAGGACAGGGCCATCAGGAGCCAGTCATCCAAGAAAAATAACAGATATATCTTTTTCCTGTAAGACCTTCCTCACAATGGCATGCACTTCATTAAACATTCTAGAAGAGGACAGAGCAAGCAGCAACATCATTTTGTACATAAAGTGGTGTCCATCAAGAGCAAACTGAAAGGACTTTTTCAAAAATGATCTCCCCCTCCATTTAGTGAGGTGCTAGAAGGCACCTTCATGTTCATGAACATATCCAAATGCCCTGCTGCAAAAGGTTATGACTAAATGGAGATTTGCAATATGGAACCTGATATAAAGGGATGTGCTTTTAAGTCACTAAAATCAGGGATGAGAAAGAAGTTGCTATCCTCTTCAGAACTAAAAAGGGGTGAGAGTAGAATCCCTGCTCTCTTCCCAAATAGGGGCAACATATATGACCCCTATGAGGCACAGAGTCTGGTCTTGTCCCAAAGTTCTGCAGACATAGCTTGGTCTCTCAGTAAAGCCCTTTCTTGGGGACAACTTTAGAGTTCTGAGAAATGGCTGTCTATGACTACAGTGAAGCCAGTAGCCTATGGATTAATGTGTATGACTATCCTCCAATGGACAGGCCTGGATTGTGGTCAGGACTAGGACTGCTGACTGGTGGAACTGCCTCTTGGAAGCCTTAGCTAGCACAGCCAGAGGTACAAGCAAAGAGAAAGGAATTGGGTAGTATTAAGTAAAAGACCAGCACTGGTAGAGTTTTTTTAAAATATTTAGTACAGCACACAAAATATTGCATGACATTGTATGATAACTATAAGAAACAATCAGAGGAGGTTAGAATAACAACCAATCAGAGGAGGTTAGAAAAGATTAGGAAGTGAGAATGTAGCAAAAGAATGGGTAGACATCTGTATGTCTCCCAAATAAAATAAAACAAAACAAAAAAAACATAATGTTTCACATAGTTAAAGTGGAACTGTTAGCATATGTATTTTTATATCCCACCCAGACTTCGCAGAATTTCTCCTCAGGCTGGAGGTCTCATTAGAAAGATATAGGTAAATGAGAGCATGCACTATGAGAATGCAACAAGATAAGAGACTTTGAAAATTCCATACAGAATACTTTGTGAGAAATGTTTGAAATACATTATTGTGGTCAATATCTTTTTTTTCTGCAACTACACTTCTGAATTGCACACACTCAACAAACTGGCTGCCAGTGCTGGGTATTGGTCTATCTGTGGCTGAAAATCATCCTACTGTCATGACTCAGTTAAACAGTCAATAAACTAGATTAGCATGACTAGTGTGCATTTGTGTAAGTAAGCTGTAAAGCTCTGCTGGGTTTTTTTAAATCACAGACATTTGAGCCACGTATATACAGTTAATAAATTGGCTGTAATTAATGGAGATGGAAGCAGTCTGTCCACAAAAGTGACTTAACCCTGCTGTAGTTTTCTCATAGTTAAACTGTCAGTGAACTGGCTCAGCAAAGGTAGTTTAACACAATACACTCTATTTGCTAAAAATCAATGTAAAATGATTGTTTATGGCTTAAAAATGTTTGTGCATGAAAAATGTTGCACTGTGTCTAACAACAAGTAAGTCATAATTTTTTTTTCACTTTCTATAACTCACAAACCTTAGGACTGTATACAGTTAGTGGCTGTCTTTGATGTTCTGGGCAAACTGTGCATGCAAACAACTGATTATTGCCACAGTGGCACAGTGAGTAGCATTGGCATCTCACAGTGCTTGGTTCTGTGGTTGAATTCTTGACTGATGTTCTTTCTATGTACAGTCTGTCTTCCTTCCCTGTTTCTGCTTTACTTTATCCAATTACACTAGCTTCATCTAAAACCCAAAGAAATGGCATAGGTGAACTACAATTTCACCAACTACCTGAAGGCAAGCATTCAATGTGTGTTCATGTTTTCTGACAGACCTGGCTTTTCAGGTGCAGTTCCAGTCAGGGTGTTCATGTATGAAACAGGTGGATAAGTACTATCACTGATTTTCTGTAGTACACAATACGGGGGGGGGGGGATAACCAGCAGCTATGACACATACATATATCACATTTATCCTTATCCCTAAAAGACATCATTAATTCAAAGTCTCCTGTTTAAAGGTGTACAAAGAACGTTGGGAAAGCCAGAGTTCTTCCAAATAAAGGCACACAATGTACTGCAGTAAATCTAGACTATCGGAGCTTCTGGGAACTGCCAGTTCTATCTGAATAAACAGATTTTGACAAAAGTTTATTAGGGAAGCCACAGTCTCAACCACTGCCTTAGGTTCCATCAAATTTAAAGCTGTTCATGCTCAGAAGGCTGCCATAGCATGTGTGGTTTCTAGCTACAGACAATGTGGTCATTACTTCTTAAACTTTCCTCAGAATCACACCTCAGAGGTGTGCATAAAAGGCTGCTTTAATTTGTCTAGGGCAATGTACTTTTTAAAAGCTTCAAGTTGGAATACATTACTGTTTATTTACTTATTTTATTTAGCCTTTGTTAACTGGCTTATTCCCACTAGGCTAGTGGTCTCTTTTCAGGGGAGAACCAAGGTGAAACCAATGTGATATTTATACTACCAAGGGAGATCTAGCCATGGCTTTTAGGAAAGTACAGTTGTGTGAGAAAACTTACTATAATAATAATACATGTTCGAATTATCACTGCTGCAGTAGCCTTAGGTATATGGGTTATATCTTGCATAGGATACAACAGCGGACCAGCTTGCAAAGCTTCAGGGCACCTTTCACACTCCCAAGCACTCAGCTCAAGCTGAGCTGACTAAAGACAGGTTTCAGCACCAAGCCCTTTATACCTTTTATGCCAACAGAAAGAGGGAGGCTAAGCCCTGAAAGGGCAATTCTAGGAACAAAATAATGTCCTTATTTTACTACACTTAGGAGGCTGAAGGAGAAAGGTCCTGGAGCCCCAGGAAAATGGTCCTATCAGAGGTTGATCTCGACCTACAGAAGGAATCAAGCTTATAATGCTTTGTAAAAGTATGTACTGAGGACCAAGTTGCAGCCTCTAGAATACTTCTAAAATCCAACCCTTTCCAGAAAGACATAGATGATGCCAATGTCATGGTAGAAAGGGCCTTAACCCTGCCTGGAATAGTTTTGTTGTATAGAGTATAAGAAAAGGTAACTGGCTTTAGACACCATTTTTAAAATAGTCTATTTTGACACAGGATATCTCTTCTTACCTTTACAAGAAATGAGCAATTGATCTGAAGAGGTGAAAGATTTATTTTTGTCAAGATAGTGCCCAAGTTGTCTGTGGACATCCAAGGTAGGGAGTATCCTTTCTCCCTCATTTGTAGTTCAAAAAGGAAAATGGGGACAGACTTCCAAGATGACTGCACATTGAGTAACGGTTTAATTTCAGCACTCAAGTGTAAAAACAGAAACTCAGAAAAATAGTTAGTGAATTTGTCTTTTGGGACAAATTTCAGTAAAGGGCTAGTAAGTGCACTGCCTGGATGCCAGCAAAACAGAAATTCGGGGAACCTGAAAGAATATCAATCACAAAAGGTAAGAAAAAAACACCGACTGGCAAGAATCCTGCAGTAGTTCAGCAAACAGCAGTTCAAGCTCCTACTTTGGTGCAAGACATGACTTCCAGTAATCTAGAAGAAAAAATAAGTCAAATGTGCTCAAAGCTAACTGAAATAAATGAAACAATGAAGGAGTCTATCAACTCAAATAACAAAAGTCTGGAAAAATGGAATAAGTTTTAAACAGATATTCAGATGAGTTGATAAAACTGCAAAAATCAGAGGTCAAAATGATGAAAAGGCTGCAAGAGTATGGGCCTGCTCAATATGAGATGTTTCAAACAATGGCAGAACTAGAGGACAAAGCATGTAGGAAAAACCTGAGATTTTCTGCTGTACCAGAGAACCTGGAAGGAACAGACTGCATTACTTTTATGAATGCGCAAATAAGCAACTGAACTGGTATTCTACAGCAAGAGTTGTTAATTGAAAGGGCGCATTATGTGTATGCTCCAAACTTGGCCATAAGAAAGCAGCCCAGACCTTTAATAGTAAAGATGCAATCCTACCAGCAGAAAGAGTGGCAGAAGGACAAAGTACTAAACATGAGAGACAGTAGTGTGTTTGTGGAAAATAACTCATTTTACACCAGGCAGAAGAGAAGTTAATTTATTTCAGCAATCAGGGAATGTTGAGAAGCAGAAGCGAGATTAAAGCTTCTGTATCCAGCTATTTTCACAATTTTTTTCCTGGAGGGTCAAAATTATTCTTTGATGCAGAACATGCTAAGGAGGAAATACAAATGTTTGTGCAACAAAAACTGAGCTATCAAACAGAAGGAAATGCTGCTTTTTGTTCTTCTGGTAATAACCTCCATGGACAGACTAGGCCAGTGAAACATTTTTGAATGTTTCAAAAGAAAATGCTTGAGAGACAAAAAAAAAGCAGACAAGTTGACTAGAACTGGGAGTAAGATGGAAATGAAGCAGAGACTGGATTTTGGAAGATGGAGATCAAGAGGAAGAAAATCAACTTCTAAACTGACAAATAAATGTGGGATTATAAAGCATTAATTATATTTGTGACGCATGATGGAACAAAAAAAAAACCCCCCAGAAAATTTTGGACTTTTTTTTTTTACTTTGTTAAACCTGCAAGGCACTCCAAAGCATATGCCCTAATTCATGTCATTAATGTTTGGAAGAACATTTAGGAGGGGGGAAGAGAAAGGAAAGAGTTAACTCTAAGCAAAACAAAATTTTGTTCATAAAAGTAGTATTTGTATAATGCATGGCAAACTGCATACTATAAATTGAAGCATTCTCAGTTATTTTTGTGTGTAATAGGAATACTAAAGTAAACAGGTACCTTTGTTTTTATTTACTTTTTCTTTCTTTCTCCTTGTTTAGTTTTAAGAAATGTAGGCAATGAACTACAAAAAGTGAAGAAAAGTCTGGATAAAACAGCATGACACAAGAAACATGTACATGCTTTTTCTTACTTTTGCACAGGAGAATGTCTGGATTAAGGTCCTTGGCTTGATCTAATAATATGTTTTAAGGGGAAGTAAATGAATAAAAGAACACTGGATATAATGAAGAGTTTTCCTCTAGCAAATAAATGAGTGCTCATTGTGGAGGCAACTGTGTATCTGGTTGTAATGTTTCTATGGAGACAATCTCATAAGTGACAACAAAAATTAAATACTTCTTTTAATGGCTATAAGATAATGTTTTCTGAAAGCATTCAAGCATTTTTCTAATCTGAAAGACGAATAAAGATAAGACAAAAACAGACAGCACTTCGTGGAAGTAGACTCACATGCTGTACCATGCATCCTAGCATGGATAACCTGGCATTATAGGTTAATTTTAGACAGTGAGTGCAACTGTCAGTTTGGGACACTTGCTCCTATTAGGAGGGTTAAACTTCATTATTTGAAGATGTACATAGTTCTGCATGTTAGTATGAAGTTAATAGGTTTTAAGGGTATTCTTCTGGGGTGTGTGTTTTTTTTTGAGGGTTGTCATTAAAACAAAAAGTGCTGCATAATGTGACATAGGTTTATATGTATATGAAAAGCAACAACTGCATAAAAGATCAACCTACCAAACATTAGTGTATGCATGTAACACAAAACTTGACATTAAAAAAAGCTGTTACACAACAGGGCAGAATAATAACTTCTTAACATAATGATAACACTTCCTGTACTATGTTTAAATGTGAATGGTCTCACAGATGTACAAAAAATAAAGCATAGGGAACTATATTAAAAATGCAGTGTGTGACTAGCTATACTACAAAAGGCACATTTGGAAAAAATTGATTATGTGAATTTGATAAAGTAAAGATTTCAGGATGGCTATTCAGCAGAATATCTGGAACAAAGGAAAATGGGAGTACTTATATTAATTGCAAAAAGAACTCCAACAGTGATAGAAGAGGAAAGAAGACCGATATTCCACAGCAGAAGTGATTAATTGAAAGGGCACATTGCGTGCATGCTCCAAACCTTACCAAGAGAAAGCAACCTAGACCTTGAACAGTAAAGATATATTCCTACCAGCAGAAAGAGTTGATTCTGACAAAACTGTGGTAGAAGGACAAAGTGGGAGACGGTGTGTTTGTAAAAAAAATGATTACTCTCTGTACACCAGGCACAGGGAATGTTGAGAAGTATGTGAGAGATTCAAGCTACTGTATCCAGCTATTTTCAGAATATTCTTTCCTGGAGGGTCAACATATTTTTTTGATGCAGAACATGCTAAGGAGGAAATAAAGTTTATCCAACAAAAAGTGAGCCATCAAGGAAATGCTGCTTCTTATTCTTCTGATAATGAAGCCCATGGAGAGACTATGCCAGTGAAACCATTTCCAGTGTTCCAAAGGAAAATGCTTGAGACAGAAAAAAGCACAAGACAGAAAAAAGCACAAGAGCTGATCAGAAGAGCCAGGAGTATACTGGAAACTAACCAGCAACTGGATTTGGGGGATGAAGATTAACAGGAAGAAAACTAGCACTCTGAGACTGATGAATAAATGTGGGATTACACAGCATTAATTACATTTGTGAAGTAAGACAAAACAAGAAAACCAGGAAATATTGGACTTTCTTTGACTTGTGGGGGTCCAAAGAATATGTCCTGCTTTACATCATTAATGTTTGGGAGAACATTTAGGGCAGGAAAGAGTTAGCTGCAAGTAAAATAACACTGTGGTCTTAGCAGTATTTTTGTAATGCATGACATATACTGCATGCTATAAAGTAAAGCTTTTTCAGTAACTTTTGTGTGTAATAGGAATACTAAAGTAAACCGGTGCCCCTGTTTTTTCTTTCTTTCTTCTTTGTTTTTTCTTGCTCAGTTTTAAGAAATGTAGGCACTAAAATGTAAAAAGAGAAGAAAGCCTGGACAAAATACCATGATACAAGAAAAAACTGATATACAATTTTTATTTTTGCTAGGGGAATGACTTAATTATAGCTTCATAGGTTCACAGAAGGTTACTAGAAAAACAGCCCTAGAGCCCTTACAAGTGTAGCCATACTTATCCAGAGTGCCCCAGTTGTCGGTGGTTAGGTGAGTGAAGCTCGCAGAGGTAAGGGTCTATGGTAATTAATACAGACTTCCTCTGTCCAGGAAGGGTATAGGTTCTACCCCAGGAGTGAATTTGTGGTCACCCATCCACTGATATACGGTGTGTTTGAAGAGGGTCAGGGAGGACCTCTGTTTCACGTTAACTGGAAGTTTGTTCCAGAGATGTAACTCTCTCCATCATGGCCTGTTAATGTCAGAGGCTAGGTTAAGATCCCTTGAGCGAGTGACCCTCTTACAGTTTGATTTACAAATGTGTAGCATTTCCATCAGGCCAGGTCAGAGACTATAACAACAAAAAATATCAGATCCCAGACTCTCCACTCAAAAAATCCTTAAATTTTAATTTTAAGTGCGTTAAAATAGCGATACACTTTTCGTCAAGACTGGTGTCTTAACTTCTTCAGAAACTTTAAAACAATACCACAAACCACTATTTAAAGTTAAGACACCAGTCTTGACGAAAAGTGTATCGCTATTTTAACGCACTTAAAATTAAAGTTTAAGGATTTTTTGAGTGGAGAGTCTGGGATCTGATATTTTTTGTTGTTGAAGTTGTTGGAACATTTTCTTGGCAGGTCAGGGACTACCCTGTAAGCCTTTGTCGTGATTTAATAACAAATTTTAGGGTGATGCAAATAAATAAAAGAACACTGAATATTAATGAATACTGACTAGTGTTACCCTCTAGCACATACATGCTTACAAGTACAATATGTGAAGTAGAGCACACCTGTGCATCATGTTTCTCTGGAGGCAATCTGATAAGGGGGCAATAAGAACAGAATATTTCTATCTTCCAATGGCTAGGAGATAATCTTTTCTGAAAACATTTAAGTTGTCTTCTTCATCTGGGTGAGGATCAAAGATGACACAAGAACAGACAACACTCAGTGGAAGTAGAAACATGGGCTGTATCATGCATCCTAGCATGGATAACCTTCATTACTGGCTAATTCAAGCTTGTGAATGAGGCTATAAATCTGGGACAATTGTTCATTATTTGAAGATGCACATATTTTGTGCTTTAGTATAAAGCTAATAGGTTTGGGGGATGTTCTAAAGATACATTTCTTTCTTTTTTTTTTAGGGTTTTCATTAAAATAAAACCTTTTGTAATATGTGATATTGGTTAAAATGGATATGTCAGGAAACAACTGTATAAAACATAAACCTGCCAAACATTAATGTATGCATAGAACACAAAAAATGTGACTAGACATTAAAAAAAAACTATCATACATAGAGAACAGGTGGGAATAATAACTTATCATAATGACAATTTCCATATTATCTGAAAATATGAATGGCCTCACAAATATATACAAAAATAAATTAAAAATGAAGTGTGCAAATAGCTATGTTACAGGAAAGAAATGAGCATGTGAATTTGATAAAGAAAAGATTTTGGGATTGTTATTCAGAAAGGGGTGTACTTGTATTAACTGTGAGAGGAGCTCCAATAATGATTAAAGCAGAAAAAAAGATAATAGTAGATTTGTAGTACTATGGGGCTACTGGCAATGGAGGATTAACACTGCCATGTATTTATATTCCACCTAAAACTGGTACAATGGGGCTTTAGGAGATTCTGGGAGAAATAATTAGCTTTTAGCAGGGAATATTACTTACAGGTGGGGAAAGGAATTTGATTTGCAACAGTGAGGATGCATGTGGGGAGTTTAGAAGGGACTATATAACAAAATGTGGTGGATTTTGAAGAAACTTATGAAAATATTTGGTATGTAAGATGTGAATATAGCAGTAGGAGTTCCTCACCTGTCTGTTAAAAGGAGAGGAGTTTAAGGAATGTGTGGTGGAAATTATTCAGGATTTATTAGTGAACATAGAAATTTCTACTGAAAATATAGCTAGGGAGTAGGATAAAAATTAAAGTGGAGTTTAAAATATGGTGGAATAAAAGGGAGATATGGTTAAGAAATAATAATTTAGAGGGACTGACAAACAAAGTAATGCAGAATAGGGGGACTCTCACAGAACAACTGCAGAGTGATGAAGAGAAAATAAAGGACTACCTTGATAATATGTATGAGTTTAGAAAGATTACAGTTAAGCAGCTATTTTTGATAATAATTCCAGAGCTCAAAACCTTTTAGCACAACTGCTCAGGCAACAAAAAGTAGATGGAGTTGTTGCCATGCTTAGGGAGTCTATAACAAGGAAAATAACCAGAGATCCTGTTGCAGTATTAAAAATGGAAATTTTAAGAAGCTCAAATCTGTATAAAGCAGAGAAATGTGGAAATAAAAAAAAAAAGCACAAATGAAGTCAAGCTTAGAGGAAGATGAAAGTCAATTTATTTATTTTTATTTATTTATCTGACATTTGTTTACTGGGGTGGTCCGACTGGGTCTACAGAACCCATTTTTAATGGCGGCCCATGGAGTAAAGCTCCACAGAGTGCAATACAAATACATTATAGTCCAAAAACAATACAAGTGACATGAGGAGTACTATACAAAAATAAATTGATAGAATGTAAACTAGGTTACAAGATATACTACACACCTGGACAATTCCACAGAGTTACATTATAGAGAATTTTAGCCATTGTAAAAACATATACATATCCTATGAGAAGATAAAGTGTACAAAAGTAGCATGTAGGCAGCACAATGTATGACAACGGTTGTTATAGTACATGGAAAAATATAATGTTGGTTTCAGTTAGGAAAATATCAGAAGTGTTAGGTGATGCAGAAAGAGAGCTAAGATGAATAGAGTCATTACAGACTAAGCAGCAGCTTAAGGATATGGTATAGAAACAGAGAAGGAGTTATGAGAGACATTAGGATCTTGTAGACTGTGAAGGAGTCAGATGCGACAGAAGAAGAAAATGAAGCTAGCGTGGAAGAAGAGGAAGAGCTGAGCATTAGGCCGGATTTATACAGGAGAACAGTTGTGTATTTTTGAGATGATTTTTTAAAGAGACTTTAAAGCAGGTAGGGCTAGACATAGACATGGTCACAATAGGTAGTGAATTCCATAGTTTAGAGACAGAATATGAATACAGAGTGTGACCCTGTTTTTTGTGGAGTTACAGATAGCCAAGAGATTTTTGTATTCTGATCATATGGATCTATTTGGTGTGTAAGGTGTGACTAGGATGGCTAGTGCAGGGCAGGCAGTAGGCTTGAAAATAAGGCTGTGCAGAGTAGATAGCTGAATAAAAGCAAGTAGGCTGAGAAACACAAGCCAGTTTAGTTTTAGTGGCACTTTACAATGATGTCTGCGATATTTAGAGTTTGTGGTAAACATAGCGACTTTGTTGTAGCACTGTTCCATGTTGCTTAGGGTAGAACTTTGTAAGTTAGTGAAGACAGGGACACTGTAAAGAAGGAAGGGCAGTAAAAAGGTTTTTGCTCGGGAAACTTTGGTTGCTATAGTTAAGAAATGCTTGTTTCTATGTAAGAGTCACAGTTTTTTATGAGTTTTCTTTATATTTTGCTGTATATGGTAGTTGAAGGAAAGTTTATTGTTAATGACTACTCCTAGAAGTTTGGTTTCCTGTACTATGGGACTGTTGTCAGATGCAACAATGTTGAAATGATTGGTGACAGGGGAGGTGTTTTTATGGTGGAAAAGTACTAATTTAGTCTTCTGTGGATTAATAAACAGTTGGGCATTTTTTTAGCCAAGATTCGACTGCAGCAAAGGACTGCTGAGTTTTTGAAAGCAGTTCTTGTAGTGATTGAGCTGTACAGATTATAGTGCAATCATCAGCGTATTGAATGAGTGTTCCACGGTGGGAGGAAGTGTGAAGGTTATTAGTGAAAATGCTAAAGAGTAGCAGTCCGAGGATGGAGCCTTGAGGAACTCCAGCAGGGTTGTGAAGAAATTGTGAGAGTTCGTTGGACCATTTCAATGCTTGTTTACGATCCTCAGGGTAGCTCTGAAACACATTTTAGTGGGTTAAGTGAGAAACCTAAGTGGTCAGTAGTGCTGTGTTCAGTAGTATGGGGTGAGAGACTGTGTCAAAGGCCTTAGAGAGGTCGAAGAATACTGATGCTGTATAGCATGTTGCATCTCTGGCCTTGTTCACAATGTCTGTAAAAGATAAATAGGGCTGTAGTTGTGCTGTAGCTGGGTCAGAAACCTTGTTGGGTTTGGGTTAAAGGATTGTTTTGCAATAGGTATTGAATTATCTGCTGATGGATAATATCTCTCTCAAGAATTCTGGATATGGGTGACAAGACAGACATAGGATGGAAATTGGTTAGTTCAATAGAGTTGCCTCCTTTGTGGATGGGGGTGATGTGAGATTGTTTCCATGTGGTTGGTACTTCTGATTCAGATAAAGGCCTATTTATAATGATATTGATTGGGTAGGTGATGGAGTTGGCAACCAATATGAGGTAGTGTGGTGGCAGATTATCAGACGAGTTGGAACAGGGTTTTAGTTATTGTAGTAGTTTCTTTACGGTGTTTGTGGGTATGGGTTGAAATAAGAATGGGGTTTGTATGACCTTTTGTTGAGGGGGGTTATTAATGATATGGTTAGATGTAATAGATGGTATAGGATTGGTGCCTAAATAGGTTGAAGGGTGGAAGGGGTCCAGTGTTAGGGATGTTAGTTAGTAGGTCTGTTATTGATGTTATGAAGTGCTTGTTAAAGTGTTCGGCTATTTGTGATGGAGGGGTATCAGGTGATGGGATGTGAGCTCTATTTGTCCCAGGGTTAAGTAGAGTAGATATGGAGCCCAAAACTTTGGGGGGGAGTTGGTTTTATGCTGGGGTTGAAGCTGGAAATAGTATGATTTCTCATCTTTGTTGATTAATTTTGTAACTTTGTTAAGTAGTGTTTTGAAATTGACATGATTTTGTTTATTTCTCTTTAGTTTCCAGGTGTTCCAGGTTCAGTCCCTTTGCTTCATCGGGTGTTTACATTCCTTACAGAGCCATTGACCTGTGTTCTTTTTGATTCTTTTTATATGAATGGGGGCTAGGGTATTAAGTATGTGAAGGAAGGTGTTTAAGTATAGTGCGGCAATCATTAAGGGGTGTCCAGTCTATTTCATGTAGGAGATTATTGAATTTATGCTAACAAAAATTAGTTGAATTCCTAACCAATTTTACAGTGTGTACTCTTAGTTGCTGGTAGTTTGTTCTAAAGGCATAAGCTGGCAGATGATCGCTCCGGGAAATAGTGTACCTGAAGAGGGATAATTGGTAGGGTGGGATACTAGGATCCAGTTTAGGGTGGACTGGCAGTTAAGACCTTGGCTGCAAATTGTTGGACTATTGATAAGCTGTGAAAAGGCATACAGATTAATACGATTTGTGGCGCAGTTGGACTGGAAAAAATGGTCTGCCAAACTACATTAACATCTCCTAAGATTATTGTTTTGTGATTTATTGTATGGGATGTTCAGGATAATATATCTTCTAACACTGGAATATTGCGACCTGGTGGGATATATATTACTAGTAAGCAAATTATTTTTGTTGTGTTGAGGTTCAAAAAAGAGATTAGTAACTCAGCATTAGAAAATTTGGGTATATTACTGGTGAAGGGTATGACACTGAGTGCAGAGGGATATAGATGGGCTATCCCTCCCCCTTTCTTTTTAGATCTATTGCATCTGGTTATTTGGAGGCATTATTTTCGGGTCTTATACATTGGGATGTACCCATGTTTCGGTAGGGGTGAATATGTCAGACTTATTTTCATCAATCCAGGCATGCAGTGGGGCTATTTTATTACATATACTTCTAAGGTTCAGTGTTAGTATGTTTAAATCTTTGGGGTTACTTTTGGGATTAGGATTAAGGGGTGGGCCTGGGTTAGGATGTATGTCTCCACTTTTGAGTAGACAGGTGAAGAGGAATGAGAACCATGGTGTCAAGTGTGGTTTCATAGGAGGTGAGGAGGCCGATTTGTGGATTGAATAATATGGGATGGTATATGGGAAAAGCTGGGAGACGTGAGACGATGTGCTTATCAGGAGAGAGAGAGGTGGTTACTGATGTGTATTAGTGAACTGGGGTATCTGATGATATAGCTGTTGCAAGGTTGAAAATTAAGAGTAGCATGTCTAGTATGAGGGTGGGTTTACAAATAGTAGAAGTGGTATTTATATGTTAGAATGAAATATCAGGTGTAATTAGAGATGTATGCTATCTAGTGATATGTGAGCAGCTTAATGTAAGGTTAGAAATGTGTTGTCTTCAGGGTGAGCTTTGACAGTTTGGTTAGGTGTTTTGTCTTGAAATTTGTGATACATTGGGGGATGTGATTGGTCAATAGTAAATTTATGGTGCAGTGTTAGTTTGATGTGTGTAGTAATAAGTGGAATGAAAAAACAGGAGTAGTAGAAGAGACTGTGGTAAGCCTGGAGTTACTGTAAGATAGTTTGATGTGGCGTTTGTATAGGGATGACTAAAGTACAGTAAGATGTAAAGAATTATAGTACGGGGAAATAAGATTCAAAGTGACGGAGAAAGGGGAAAGCAGATCAGCTTGGGTAAATAAAAGTATGCAAGCTATGAATGTGATGTGGTTGTGGACAGGGTATAGTTGTTTATAACTGGATAATGGAAATTTGAGGGAGTGATTTGCTAGGGATATGAGCAGAGGCCATGGAGGTGGGTGGCATACAGGGGCAGGGAGGGGAGCAAACAGATCAAGAAGAACCAGAACCAGATTGCAGCTATCAGCAAAATCTTATCACTGGGAATGCAAGCAGAATACAATAATCAGTATTTAGATTATTATGTAATATTTCATGACAAAAATGCAAAGGAAAGGGTAAAAGGAAGGGAAAACAAGGTATTGAGCTGTAGTATAAAAGGTAGGGTTTACTAGACATCACAGAGTTAACACAAAGCAGTGAGAGGGGGTAAAATGGAAAGAAATTTAAGGGGGGACAATTATTAGCAGAGAAACAGAAATGAACAAGAAGGGTGATAGTAAAGATGGTGCCTAGTGGTGTGCAGAGAGCCTTACAAAGCATGTATAGATTGCAGGAGAGTGATAAAATTATTTTCAAACATTTACTTTATATTGATATGCTGCAGACCAGTGATTTAAAGCACTGAGCTTGGTGGAGGTGTTACTTGAAATTCACGCTGAGGGATTTGTAGACTTTTACAACTTTATTTTGGTATGCTGCAGACTGGAGATTGTACAACCTAGCAATAGAGAGAAGGAGAGGTGAAATATTTTGTTTTTCAAATGAATTGTACAGGTTATAGCTCACATTAAAGGTGGGAAAACTTGAAATTATTTATTGTGGTCTCATTTTTTTTATATCACACAAATCTGGCATTTTAACAGGGATGTGTACACTTTTTATATTCACTGTACGTCAGCCTACATTTAAAAACACAAAGTAGACGTTAGAAACAGTGCAATTACAGAAGCAGTTTCAGTATTACTACTAAGAGATATCAGTAAACATGACCTTCACCTAAGTAGTACAGATAATATTATAGCAGGATCTGATACATTGTCACTTAACAGAGATATAACATGGCTCTATCTATAGACAGAGGAACACAGCAAAATTAAACCACTCAACAGCTAATACTGTATAAGCTAACAAAATTGTGACAAGACACAATCTATTGGCAGAAAAGTGCTATAAAAGTCAACCATTAGACAGTTAAGTTTACAGTGTCTTTATGATCAATACAGATAACTAGTATAGACCATTTATCTCACCATACTGTAGTGATTTGTATAGCTCAATCGAGGTTGTTAAACATTTAATACGCCAAATCTGCAAACTGCTAACAGTTTATGCTGTCTGAGGTTTATCTGCTAGGCAGGTTGTTGCCCAGACACCAGAAACAGTTAGCAAACTCATAAATATCCCAGAAATAATCCTAGATAGATGTTGTTGTGTCTTTCTGCTTTTTCCGGGTTATGGGTCGCCACAGCGGAACTCCGGTCCGCTAATGATTGGCAGTAGATTTTTAAGTGCAGAGGTGCCAGCTCTGATGCACAACCTTCAACGAAGGTACTCCCATTCACGCATGTCTCCACAAAGAAGACGCTCTAGCTGAGAATCGAACAGGACAACGTCTTACTGTGAGGCGACAACGCTACCACAGCACCACCACTGCAGTATATAAATAATCCTAGATAGATGCAGTCAACTGACTGATTAAATAATCCTAGATAGATGCAATCAAAAATAAACAAACAGCTAGAAATCACTGTAGTGCAGCTGAATACAAATGCTTGCAATGAAGTATTCATAGTAAAGTAGATTTCAAAAAAAGAAATAAAAGATAATTTTTTTACATTAAATAAAAATTATCCTAATCTGCTAAAGTATTCAAAAACTTACAGTAAAAACTAAAACAAAAGAGGATGAACCAAACCACAATAGGCAGCAGATAAAAAAAGAATTCCGTTTAATGGTAAGTGCTTTCGCAGCACATCAAGCTGCTTCATCAGACACACAAGAAATGCAATGTTTATTTTGTTTGTTTATCTTTTCAGCGTTTTCCGGTTAGGGGTCGCCACAGCAGGACTCCGGTCCTCTAATGATTGGCAGTCGATTTTTATGGTGCTGAGTTGCCAGCCCGACGCCCAACCTTCAGCGAAGGCACGCCCATTCACGCATGTCTTTCGGAGGCCACTCGACCGCAGACAGGACATGCAGACTCCACACAGAAGGTACTCCAGCGGAGAATCGAACAGGAGAACCTCTTGCTGTGAGGCAACAACGCTACCGCTGTACCACCGCGGCTAATGCCTTACTTGTAAACTGAAAACAACCAATAAAATAATTTGTTCAATTACATGGAGTGATGCATTTATTATGTTTGTTACCTTACCATTAAACGGAATTATTTTTTATCTGCTGACTGCTGTGGTTTGGTTCATCCTCTTTTGTTTTTGCTTTATTCTTGTTCAGTTGTTGGTTGAATCAATTATCTGCAATTTTCACATTCTTCTTTTTTTGCATTACAGTAAAAACTACTGAAATAATGGCTCATACAGTCCACTGAGGCTTGCAGGAGACAGTAGAGCAGTTAGAGGTGAAAGAAAGATGGCACCGAACATTGTTTCAGTGAACACTGGCTTAGACTGTTTCAATTACGAACAATTAGAATAGGAGGAGATGAGATAAAAATGATGATGTATAACCAATCCAAAGGAAAGTCCCCAGGAATAGGTTGTATGCCTGTGGAAATTTGGAAGCTAGTACAGGAGAAAGTGATAAAGATATGGAATGCTTTGTTTGCTAGTAGGGAGAAAGTGATAAAGGTGTGGAATGCTTTGTTTAACAGTATAACACCACCCTTCTGGAAGAAAGTGATGGTGGCTGTAATTACTAAAGATGGTAAAGACCCATCAGTTGCGGATCCAATATTCGAGCTTCTTCCTCTACCCATAATGCCCTAGTCAGCCTACAATATCCCAGATCTCATTTGCTGCCACATTGCATGGACACAGATCCTCTCTCAGAAGCATTTTACAAAATCTTTCAAGCATTTGTGTGCAGTTTTCTTTAGGATTCTTGTTAAATTAACCTTCTCTACATCCTCCCTCTAACTATTTAGTGTTCAAAGTTTCTACCTGTCAGTAATTTCTTTTACCTCTCCATTTTTTTACCTTATTGGGTAATTTTTTGTTGCCTACCATTGTTGATACATCTTCTTCTTTACCTATTTCATATCCTTTTCTCTTTTTAGTTTATTGGGAACTCCTACTTTGTCAGCTTTGAATACTAAGTTTTCAACAGAACTTATTTCTTCCTTGAATTTTGTTCAGGCCATCATTTGATTAAAAGGTTAGAAAAAATACCTAAACTGCACCTCACAGCATTTAGAATTCTACTGCTCCTGGGGGGTGGTATTTCCCTAGACTCCCACCTCAATTAAACAATTTCCTCTACGGTTTTTACAACAGAGTCCCGGACAGTTACAGTGTGTTTAAAGGATTGAGGAAAAAGCTGAAAAGTAGACTGAAAATTAATTTCTTTCCTTATTCATGATGGTTGTTCAGGCCATTACTAGATCGAAAGATTGAAAAAAGGCTCTAAAATGCACCTCAGAGCATCTAGACCCTTACGGCCTCTGGATATTCAGACCACCTGCTTAATTTAATTACTTCCACTACAATTATTACACTGCAGTCTCAGCCAGGTACAATGTGCTGAAAGGATGAAGGAAAATTTGAAGGTTCAAGACAAAGTGTGAACATGTAAAAACAAGAAAGACATTATCTGTCTGGATGGTGTGTGCTTGTGGGGGGGGGGGTGCAAGGGAGGAAATGGTGGACAGTAGAAGGGGACGTAGTGTACCATGGAGGCCTTTGCCTAGGGCTTAATTTCACCCAAGGCCATCCCTGTCAAATAAAGATTCAAGGGTACCATGCAAGCGTTTAGCTGCAGTTGCAACAGGGTGAAGCAGTAACAAGATTAAAAACAAGCATAACCATAGGACCTAGCTATCTGTCCCAAACCTACATCTATGAATACTGCGTGAACCACAGCACCTAATTTTCTCTTCCCAAATACTTGTGGATTACGTAACAAATGGTCATGAGCCAAGCAGATCTCATCCCAGTATCAATTAAAGTTTTTAAAAATAACAGCACACAAAAGAGAGCCACAAGAAACACTCTGACCTATGCAATTACTTTCCCAGGCTTTTTTTAGATGAAATTACTTCTGTCACTTTTCTGCAGCCTTTTATAACTGGAATGCAGTCTCTTAGGGACTCGCTGATGAAACACGCTTTCAAAGGCACAGCACAGAAATATACGGAAGCCAGACAGCCAGAGTTTGGTATAGCTGCACGTTTTAATTCCAGGACTGCATTGTCTGATTGCAGTCACAGCTCTCTCTCAATTTTTTATTTATTAAATATTTATTAATGTTTTCCATTTGTTAGCAAGGTAAGTATACTGGTCTAAAGACTTTTTTTTTAGCCCCAACCAAGGCCCAGAGGGAAAACTGTTACAAAATAAAAATACAGGACAGTTCAGACATGAATCAAAAATAATTCGGCATCAAAAAAGGAAATTATTGCAAACAAATCAAATACACAAGGGAGTTGTTTTAAAGTATTCCAACAGATGAAAAACTACATCACAGACCAAAATTCAAAAGTTATAATGCCTTGAATTTTACATTTTATCAGTTAATAATGTTGAAATCTACTGTTTACTACGCTAATATACTGATCACAATGGACACATTTTAGGTATAGCCTGGGTGAATAACTTCACAAACTGAACAGATGTTTAACAATAATATAAGTGTTATCTCCAAACATTCTACTGCTAATCTGTTCAAGCTTGCTTACTAGCACTACTTCAAACTGACACAGATCACAAACAAAAGCAATGTGAAATTATTCTAGCTCAGTTTATGAAACATCACTTGATAGAATCCAAGCTTACTGCAAAAGTTCAGATCAAAAACATACTCAAAAGCTGAGTAAAACTTAACTAACAGTGGTACAGACACTAAATGTGGAAAAATACAGCATCAGCTCTCTCTCAACCATAGCATTCAATAAAAATAAGTTATGTCTTACCATAACGTTCCATCTGTATTGTTGATCCCCATTCAGTTATTATGTATGGGTATCGGTTCCGACCTCGGAACTGAGCAAGCCATCTTCCAAGCTCGCGCCAGTTACAAACTCTCAAGCTAAAACTCTTATTACCCAGAATTCCCCTCTCTGTTACCTCAGACTGAGTTTGCAAGTCAAATGAAAGGAAGGTAGAGGCTACCTCTGGGTCAACTGACCTAAAAGAACCGGATGGAGAGCTCCACTAGAGGCTACAGAAGGGGGAAGGAGGGAGGGTCGTAATGACTGAACGAGGATCAACAATACAGATGGAACGTTATGGTAAGACATAACTTCTTTATCTGATATAGGTTAATCCTCGTTCATTCCTTACGTATGGGACAGAGTCCCCAGCTACCTCTATTCCTGGGAGGCTCATGAAAGGAAATTCCTGAGCACCATAGAACCAAAAGATGCTCTTCCCCTAGAGGCCAAATCCAATTTGTAATGATTGATTAAGGTATGAGGGGTAGCCCAGGTTGCAGCTGCACAGATGTCATGTAAAGAAGCTCTAGCATGGAAGGCAGCAGAAGTTGCCACCGACCTTGTCGAATGAGCATTGATGGTAGTCGGCAAAGGAATATTACATTGTGTATAAATGAAGGTCACAAGGTCTTTCGACCATCTAGCCAATGTGACCTTAGCAACAGCACATCCTAATCTAGGTCCAGAATAGGCCAAAAATAACTGGTCTGATTTATGAGAGGCCTTAGTCCTATTCAAGTAGAAGCGAATTTGCCTGTGAATATCTAGTGTATGTAGGCAATACTCTCCTTTGTTTGAATGATTGTCTCAAAGACACACTATCTCTATGAAAAATCAAGTATGGACTCAATGCATAAGACTTGAAGCTCAGAGATCAGTCTGGCAGAAGTAATGGCGACCAAAAACAAGGTTTTCCATGACAAATATTTGAGGTCGCATGAAAAAGCTGGTTCGAAAGGAGGCATTGTCAGAGCTTGTAGAACTAATGACAGGTCCCATGGTTGAATAGGTTCCCTAAAAGGGGGCTTCATATGGTTCACATCTTTTATGAAGGTCTTGCATAATTTGTGAGACATAAGAGATGAGTCTTGGACACAATCATGGAAATTAGATATTGCAGCCAAATTAACTCTAATGGTAGAGGCCGATAGACCCGACTGAAATAGATCGGCTAGATACTCTAGAACTATCAACACTGGTGCTGAAAAAGGATCTACTTGCTTTTTTTTCAGCCAACAGGTAAATCTTTTCCACTTGCTTAGATAAGTTATTCTAGTGGAAGACTTATGAGATGCAATAAGAATGTCCCGTACTGGTAAAGAAAGATCACTCTGCCTGGCAATCAAAGGAATTGGAGGAGCCAAGCTGTGAGCTTCAGGCTGCCCAAGTTGGGATGAATCACATTCTGTGGATGGGAGATCAACCCCAGGGTTGGATGGAGAATCCATGGTTGATCTAGCAGGTGAGGCCAAAGGAAGGGGAACCAAATCTGACAAGGCCAATATGGTGCTATGATGATCACTTGCTCTACAACCAACGGGCATTCTTCATAAACTGGGGAATGAGGGGAAGAGGTGGAAAAGCATAAAGAAGACCCAAGTGCCAAGCGTGGACTAGAGCGTCCCTGGGTGACTGTCCCAGAGGGGGAATCAGGGCGAAGTAGTTGTTGCATTTGTTGTTGGTCGGGGATGCAAAGAGGTCGCAGTAAGGACGGCCCCAGCGGTGGAAGATCTCCGCCTCTATCAAGGGATTCAGGGACCACTCGTGAGATTGTAGAATGAACCTGCTGAGTCTGTCCCGGGAATGTGCGTTGTTAGAAGAAAACGTAGATAGCCTTCGCCCATTGCCATATCCTCATGGCCTCTCGACAAAGGGAGTAAGATTTTGTTCCGCCCTGTTTGTTGATGTACCAGACCACTGCCATATTGTCTGACTGTATCGCAATAGTCCCATACAGCAGCAGGTGATGGAATGCTTGCAATGCCAGAAGCAAGGCCCTCAGCTCCAGAACATTTATATGCAGTTGGGCTTCCAATTCGGACCAAGTGCCTTGGACTGTCTGACCCTGACATAGCCATCCCACCCCATCAGGGAGGCGTCCATGGTCACTGTAGCCTTGGGCTGCTGGGGGGAGAAAGGGCAAGACCATTGTGACGGGTTGTGGTTCATCCACCAATTTAAATCCTGTTTGCACTTCTGGGTTACTCGAATCTTGGCTGAAAGAGAATGCTGAAAAGGACACCATTGGGTGAGCAGTAGCCATTGTAGAAGCCTCATGTGAAACCTGGCCAGGGGGACAATGGTGATAGAGGTTGCCATTGAACCCAACAGCTGTAGGACAGAGTGAGCTGTGGATTTTTCCCTTGAAAGGATTGGGATCAACTGTTGCATTATCCTTAGAATTCTGTGCTCTGGAATGAAGGCTCTGCAACTCTTTGTATCCAATATAACCTCTATGAATTCTGTGGACTGAGATGGGGTGAGATTGGATTTTTGCCAGTTTATGGTTATGCCTAGCCTTTTTGAAACAAGGAGAGAGTATGCCAGGGCTTCTTCCAATAGATGTCTGTGGGGGCAGAGATGAGTCAGTCGTCTAGGTATGGAAACACCTGGAATCCTTGTAGTCGCAAGTGAGCTGTGATGACTGCCATGCACTTTGTGAACACTCTGGGGGCTGTAGAGAGTCCGAAGGACAGTACTCTGAACTGGCAGTGACTGGCTCCCGCATGGAAGCGCAGAAATCTTCTTGATAGCCTGTACACTTTTATGTGGTAGTACGCATCTTGAAGATCTATCGAACACATCCAATCGTCTTTTTCCAAAAGCAGGAGGATAGACTGTATTGTGACCATCCGGAAGTTTTCTACTCTGACAAACTTGTTCTATACAGAGATCCAAAATTTGTCTCCAGTCCCCGGTTTTCTTTGGCACCAAAAATAGTCTTAAGTAGAATACGGATCCTGTCTGACCTGGAGGGACTATTTGGTTGACTCTTTTTCTTAGCAGCTTTGCTATCTCTTGTGCTACTTTTTCCCTTTGACTGGGTGGAACGTCGGGTAAGTTTGTTGGGGGGGCAGGACAAAGATCGAAGGGGATACGGTAACCTCTGGTTATTATCCTTTGTACCCAAGAGTTGGTGGTGATGGTTAGCCAGGCAGAAGGGTACAAGGAGAAACTATCCCCAACCACCTCCAGAGGAAAGAAGTTGGGCCACTCTTCACAAGCACTGACAGGATTGACCAGGAAAGGAATCCCTGGAACCCTGGTTATGCAGACACCCTCTGCCCCGAAAAGGGCATCTTCCCTGAGAGTTTCCCATTCTGCCTCTAGGGGAGAACTCAGCCTGTGTGTCACGGAAAGGACCCTGAGACTTTTTGTACCATATCTTCCCACTCTTCTGGTTTCTGGAGAAAGCATGTTGAGGGGAAGAATAACGGACACCTATGGCAGAAAGGGTCTTACAGTCCTGTTCACACCTGGCCAGTGTACTTTTAACTCTGTGTCCAAACAGTGAAGAGGCTTCGAAGGGAGCGTTGAGAAAGGAAGCCTTGGAAGGTTTCGGTGAAATTACATAAGCGCATCCAGCCATGCCATCTCAAAACAATGCCTGAACTCGCCGCTCTAGCTGTTCCTTCCGATGAGATATCAGATGCATGGAGGAGTTTGATATCGATTCAATGGTAGCCAGCTGAAAGGCCACTTTGTCACGGACCTCATCAGACATGGCACCAGTCAAAGTTTCAGAGAGCTCAGATACTAAATCCCTTTGAAGCCTGGTGAAGTGTGCAATGTAATTCAGGGACCTGATTGCAAAGGTTGCTGATGCAAAAGTATGCTTCCTTATTCTGTCCAGAGCCCGTGACTCTTTGTTGGGCGAATGGACAGTCTGTCTTTCTTCTTCTGCCAGGTCCTTCTTGGTTGTGGCCGCCACCACCAGAGCATCTACAGGAAGACCTTTGGACCAGTGGGGGTCAGTAGCAGGAGGGGAGAAAAATTTATCTGGCCTCTGGGAAATGGCCTCAATGGTGTCAGGAGCCTTCCACGCATGCTACACGACAAGCCAGACCAGTTCTTCAGCAGATGGAGTAACCCAGAAGGTAGGGGACCGGGCTCGAAAGGCCTGTAGGAACACAGACTCTTCAGAGGTCAGGTTAGAGGGCTGCCAGTCACCTCTCTGTTTAAGGATTTCGAGGATATCACCAAAGGATACCGCAGAGGGTGAGTGGGGGGATCCTTCCCCATCATCAAAGTCTGTGTCTTCAGTAAGGGACTCCTCTGTGGAGTCCATGTGCTTCCTCTTGCACAAGCTTTTGTGATGAACTTCCTCAGAGGGAGAAACTGGGGAAGACAACGCAAAAGGGGTTTCCTATGTGAGTACATCCTGAGGCCCTTGCGCCCGGTGTCCGCTAGGAGCAACTTCTGTACATAGCGGGCCAGAGGAGGGTGGGGAGATTAACAGCACAGTATCGCCAGCAGACACCAATGCCTTCTCCATTAGTTGGAAGGCCGGTCCACCTGAAGAGGGGTGAGTGTCCTGGACAGGGGTCACCCCTCCTAAGTGGCTCAGCCTGCCGACTCTGAGCCCATGGATGGCTGTGAAACACCAAATTACGTACGCCACAGCCGACATCCTGGGTCGTAGCAAAACTCTCCTGCCACAAAGGCAACTGCGGTTCTTTAGTGAGGTCCATGAAGGGAACAGTAGAGGGGGAAGACTGTGCTATATCAAAGGGATTCAAAGGCAATGAAGGAGGAGAATAAGTAGGGGTCTTTGGCAAAGGGGGATCACCTCCCAAGGAAGGATATGTCCTGAGGGGCAGGATACCTCTGGCCAAAAGCACTTGATCCACAAGACACAACACGTCATGTTCAGAGAGGCTTCTTGTGGATTTCACGGACATGGCTGAGGGGGAGTCAGGTCTATCCACTGAAAACAATGGTGCTGTAAGGGACTGTACTACAGGTGTCTGCACCAAGTAAATCATCGGTGCCGAAGTCATGGCCTGCACCAACAGTAAGGTCAGTGCCTAAGTAGTTGTCGGTGCCAAAGCTGGGACTGAAAAAATCGGTGTCAGTAACTGAGCTGTCGGTTCTGGGTAAGGTATCAGAGCCGATGTGGTTACAGTCTGCACTGACAGGATAGCCGGTGCCGGTAGAGAGGTCTGAACAGAGGAGCTCCTCGGTACTGATACAGTAAAGGGCATGCTAGTCGGTGCCGAAGTCACAGATGGTGCCGATGGCCTCGGTGCCGAAGTCACAGATGGCGCCGATGGCCTCGGTGACGAGGGTCTAGGCACCGAAAGCATTGGAGCCGAAAGTGTCAAATTCGAAGTAGAAAGCTTAGCCTTCTTGGGTCTCGGTTGATGAGAGTCGCCAGCCGGGGATGAAGGAAGAGATTTGGCCTTTGAAAGATCATCAGTTTTTTTCTTATGGGATCTAGGAGGGGTTGATGCCTCCGACCCAGAAATAGCCTTTGAAAAGGGAGATTTGAGTAGCCCCTTCAGTAACAATTTATTTTTCCTCTCAACCAACGCCCTGTAAGAGAAGTTCTTACAAATTGCACAGGGCGGATCAACTGATAAATGAGGCACACCCAAACAATAGACACACAGAGAATGTGCATCTGAAGTAGGCAATTTATGTCCACAATCTGAACATCTCTTAAATCCTGGACTACCTTTTTATCCATGATGGAAAAGAATGAAATCAGAAAGAATACCAGCAATGGTACAAGAAATACCTGAAGGTAATGAAGAAAAGAGGTCTACCAATGATGGTATCGAAGAAAATACCTTGTGGTAAATAGATTGGAAAAATTTAAGAAGAGATAGTCGCTAAATGTGATAAGGTAAGAGAAAACAATTTAGAAACTTTTTTGAGAGAAAAAGTTGTTTTAGACTAGAATGACAACAAATATTGTACTTAGCTCAAGAGAAGTAGCTAAGGCGAATGGCAAACGAAATCTGGGTAACAGGGAGAGGGGAATTCTGGGTAAGAGTATTAGCTCGAGAGTTTATAGCTGGCGCGAGGAGCTTGGAAGATGGCCGGCTCGGTTCCGAGGTCGGAACCGATACCCATACATAAGGACTTAATGAGGATTAACAATATCAGATCTATACATACGCAGCAACACTACAAGAGAAAAGTCACAAAACTCTGTAATGAACAGATAAAGCAGAAAACATATAGTAAGCAGATGGCACCACTATGTACAGATAGTGCCATCAACGTTATACAAGGAGCAAGGCTCCTACACCTCACAACCCTCTACGTAAACACAATAACTCCAAGTTTACACACTCAACATGGGGGGAGAGAACAGGGATACATTCCATCACTGTAAAACACTGAGCTTTGTAATTACAGAGGTCATTATTGGGCTCACTGTGAATCTTTCTCTTCAGGAAATATTAAGTTTGGAAGAGACAAACTGAATAAAATATCTTAAACATACTGCCAACAAAGTTACCATAAAATTAAAAACAGAAGTTATGAATGCCATAACAACAGTTTTGGATGAGCAGGTCCATCCACATCAGAGCAGGAATAATGCTATTAGGCAGCTGAAAACCTTAAACTTTTTCAGGTTACTAATCCTCACCACTTTTAATCATAATGCTCTGTGAACAGACCTCTCTCTCTAGATCTCAGTCATGTTGTGCAAAAGCTGAGCATAAAAACAAAAAGAACTCCAAACCACATCAGCAAGAGGGAAGGAGGGAAAAAGAGGGAGGTGCAGATATGCCACTGACGATGAACCAGCTCATGCAGTTCTACATTTTTACTAAGTATGGCCACGAAGACAAGTGAAGGAAGCTCAGCGGCATCACCCAATACTGCTGGGAAATGAACAATGTACACCATTAAGCAGGTTTTCCTCACATGTCCTACATGAAAAACTTGCGGTCATAGATCCAGTCAAACGGGCTTCTTCTATAAGTTGCTAGGGAGGAGTTCTCCCTGATATGTAGGAGTAACCTATTCCAGATAAGGCAGGATATGAAATGTCACTCTAACCAATGCTTCTGATTTTAGTACTGTAGGTTTACATCTCCAGTGGATGTTTGCTTTATCATTCATTCTATTTAGGTGAAGGAGTCCAAAGAGTGATGGATGTACAGAAAACTAAGCAGAGATTACCCCTCATGAATCTGTACAACATTGAGTAGAGGGAGAGGGTTTTTTACTCTCTCAGAACAGCTAAGGGTCCTGAGATCTGACACCATTTTTGGTGAGAAAAAGCTTACATGTCGAGTTGGTTTAGGTACTTAGTGAGGTACATGCCAAAGGGGACACTGTATTCAATGATGGGTGAAATAAAGGATGAATAAAGTGGAACTATAAATTCTTTTGTAATTCAAAAATTTTTAAAGTGTAATTATTTTCAATTACGTATTTTCAACATGCTGTGAAGGTAATGCTAAAAAATGGGATTTTATAATTCCCCCCAGTTTTCTAGCATGAGACAACTAAATCAGTCATTGTCCCTTGATATAAGCCTCTACATCAGGAAAAGCATGTATCAAAGAGGGGGTCCAGGGCCAGAAGCGGAGCTGGTTCAACCAGTGCCCTGGGCCAGTATTATGAACAAGTGCCCCATCCACTAAGCTCTTCAAGTGAAGAGCACAAAAAAGTAGTTCACTGTAATAAGCTGATTGTAAAGATCAGCTTATTAGTTATTTATACGCCCCCATCCCCTCTCTCTTCCATTAAAGAGCCAAAAAAAGGTGTTCTTTCTATTAGCACACAACAGCCCCCAGCTATTCGGTTCCCATTTCTGTGGCCTGCCCACAACCCTCCAACTTATTTTAATACAAAAAATAGCTTCTTTTTAAAACTGTAGCAAACTGTTGCTACAATTTATACCCTATCTGCACAGACTGCTATGGGACTCATGTTTTACTTTACAAAAAAATCTTCTTTTTAAACTGCAGCAAACAGTTGTTACTGTTTATACTCTGCCTCAATGGAGCACTACAGTGTTCCTGATTTAATTGAAAAAAGATTTCCTCTTTTTAAACCATAGCAAACTGCTTGCTACAAAATAACAAACAGTTGCTACAGTTTATACCCTGCCTGCATGGAGAGCTAGAGTGCTTGGGTTTTAGTTAAAAAAATTGTAGCAACAGTTTAGAACCACACATGGATTTTCTATAAGTGCAATACCATTTTTTAAAAGCCAGTGTTGCATTAAAGAGAGAACAGGATTGCCCGATCGTGTCCCCAACACTTTGCATCCTGAGCAGTTGCCCCTCTCATCCTGCCCTAGCTAAACTACTGTCCAGGACAAAGCCCTGTGGAAAACTGCTAGTGGCATTCTTCTGTCCAGAGTAAATGCCCACAAACTTAACAGTAGGAGTTATGTCAAAGAGCCAGTTACCTATCCAGTGATGGATTAATGTTGAATTGGGAGAGTCTGTCAAAAATTCCGGCATGGAGGACACTACTGAAGGCATTGTCAAGGTCCAAATAGGCAGTGTGCACTGTATACCCTTTATGTATGGCCTGAGTAACTTTTTCAAATAACTCAATTGGGCTGAGTAGGCATTATCTGCCTTTTACAAAGCAAAAGCAGTGTGTACCCAGGAATACAAGGTCACCAATATCACTGTTCTTTGGTTAAGTAAAATATGTTTCACACCACTAGAAGTAATGCTATTAAAACTAATAGTCATCTAATTTCCAGGTTCAGTACAGTGACAGCCTTTATGCATTGGCACCACAGTAAATGTTCTCCACATTTTGGGTGCGTAACCAGTGTGGAGAGACAGACTGAAAAGCTGACAGAGGTGTTATCCTAGGTAGGACTTAGCACTTTTTCAGTACACATTAAAGGGATACTATCAAGTCCTACAGAACTGATAATTTTAATTTTGGAAAGTGCCAAAAGGACTTGGCTCAAAGTGATTAAAGGATGCACAAGGCAGGGAAGGGAAGGCATGGTTGAAGTGTGGCTGCGGTGAAGTTAGAGGAGAATTTGTCCACAAGAATATTAGCAATGCCCTTATTAGAATTAAGATCAGTACAGAATTTTTGGTTACTTCTAAACTTCCTAACACAGCTGAAGAACATCTTATAGATGTCTTTTGAATTAAGTGCAACTCTTGAGTTCTTGGTCAGTCAAGCCTTGTTTTCCTAATGGTTCATCTGAAGGACTTCCTTACCAGTTTTAAATCTCTTATATAAATGATGATGAAGTAGACATCTTCTAGAGATAGCTAGATTTTTTTTCTTTTTCTTATAGTTTGTGGATGCTGTAGTTCTATCATATGGGTTTACTTTTAAAGTTGTCATTATGCTTACATCAGACTGGCACAAATGCCTCAATACAGCTCTCCAAAAAGAACCAACATTCAGAGAAATAGGCAGCAGGCTCAGGTACAATGTATGACAGGGAGCTATACCATTTTTGGTGATCAATAAGGTCAGCAAACAGAAAGTAATTCGTTTTGGAGCAATCCCTCAATTTAGTGGAGTTAATAGGGGCTGCAAAAGATGTCTTCATGAAAAGGTCATGGCAAGGTTGTCCAATTTGACTAATGATGGGGTCCACAAGCAAGGTGGTGCAAAGGGAGGAAACGTTTGTGAGAACAAGATCAAAGGTTGGGTTACAGAGCCACTTTCAGTTTTTACTGAAAAAAAATCTACATCCCCCATTAGAAGCTGTGAGACTATTCTTAAGGATACCAGAATTTTCTTGCATTCTTAAAGGCAAGACCACTTACACACTGACATTTTAAATGTTTTGTATTTTTGTCAGTTTTTATTTCACATGAGCTTTTTCTTAACGTTTTTATTGATGATCATCTAAGTTAAATTATTTGGAGACTGTTTCTTTAAAATTATTTAGTTAATTGATTTTATGCTAGCTATTTAAACTTACTATGTACTTTTAAGAATCAGTCTGATGAAGTGGTGTGATACACCGTGAAAGTGCTTACTGTTCTGAATTAAAGTTTTCATTTTATTTTATTTTGCCAGTCTGCCGTGCTTGGATTTTGGTACTTTTGTTGTTTTTTTACTTGGATGTTTTATTATACCAGTCCATTCTTATTCCTGGTGTTGTGCTTTTTTATGTATTTTTCTGTAAGATGGGTGAGTGAAGACTAGGGCTGATAGACCCTGGAGAAAATTAAGTTTTCTGGGAGGGAGTTTGGATCAGACTGCCTCAAAACCTTAGGCTCTAGACCTATGATAGTTGTGAGGTCTGGAGACCTTTTCTTAGACTTGTCTGAGCAGTCTTTGGGCATTTTTTTTTTTTTTTTTTTTTTTTAGACATGTCTCTCGATTTGTCTCCATACTTTTTCACTGACCTATTTTGACCTTTCCTTGCCTCATTTTCTATCAGAGGAAGAGGAAGTAGAGGGTGCCTTCGGGTCCTAAGACATTTTGGACGCTATCTGTAGGGGGGGAAAGCCATTTTAAAATGAGTTTTGCCTCTCTCCATTGGAGGGTTCTAGTGCTGAATGCAGCACAAATTGAGCAAGAATCCTATGAGTTGGAAGGCCCCAAACAGTAAACAAACTGCAAGTGTTTGTCCACAGGAGGAACACTTCTTGAAGCCTGTTGAGTTTTCTGACATTAGAAGATGAAAAATTTTGAGATATTTACATATACATATATGTATACATATTTTCAAGCAACAAGATATCTAAATGCAGTTAAGTATATAACTAACTATCCTAACACTGAGCCTAAGAACACACACATGGCAATCTAGCTTGAAAAGTTAGACTAACCTAACATTACCTACTGCAAAGAACTATAGCCAAAAATTTGAAAAGAGAGGAAACAGTTTCACTTATCGTGAAAAGTAATGGATCTCTTGGTCCACACCTCTGGTTAGGCAATTGGCAAACAAGAGCTGAGATAATTCAGGCAGGAGAGGGGAACTGTGGCTAGGGGAGGAGTCAGAGCTCTAAGATCCAACGCTTTGGTATAAGGTGCCAAGGTTGGATCCTTCTGAATCTGACAAACCACATGTTGAATCAGATGAAAAAGACAACACGGGATCAACAGGGTTATGTATACATAAAGAGACTCTCCAACAGCTGCCAATGGATCTGAATACATAATAGATCTTGTACCCTGAAACACAGAGGGTGTTACGACTAACCTGGAACCGGGTTTCTGTGAATGCATATGTACCAATACCTTCAAGGGTAAGCGAGGCCTCAAGTTGAGGGATTTTGTTCTGGAGTCTTATGGCATTAAAAAGTGCTACCTTCTGTCTTACCTTTGAACATAGTGGAACCAAAGGAATCCCTGTCCCTGAAGGCCAAATCAACTTTGTAATGAGTAATGAACATATGGGGACTTGCCCACGTAGCAGCGGCACAAATACCATCCATTGACAATCTGGCTAGGTAAGCAGAGGATGTTGCTAATGCTGTGGTTGAGTGGCCTCTAACTTTGAATGGTAAATTCCTGTTACTTGAGGTGTATATAAAGGTAATGCAATTTGAGAGCCAATTTGAAAGCATAGTTTTTGAAACTGGCATGCCCTTTTTTGCTTCGGAAAAGGAGATGAACAATTGATCTGTTCTCCTGAAATCTTTAGTTCTATGCAGATAAAACCTAAGTTGTCTATGCACATCCAGTTGGCGAAGTTTCTACTCTGCCTTGTTGCTGTGATTGGGAAAAAAGACTGGGAGCTCAATAGATTGATTTAGATAGGTCTGGGAACATACTTTTGGCACAAAGGATGGATTAGTTCATAGGGATACTCTGTCCTTATGGAAAATCAAATATGGTGCCTTGATTGATAGAGCTTGCAGCTCCGAAACTCTTCTTTCATAGTTTCATAGTATAGTACTAGGCTATCTGCCCTGGGGCATTTGTAAGCCTAGCCATAATGATGTGGCTTTTGCCACCCCATGAAATGGTACAAAAATGTACAGAATAAATCTAGAATACTGTGCCTCTGTCTAGTAGTGACACAATGAAGGTCCCCTTATATAATGGAATTAGTTTACTGTGCCCCTGTCTAGCAGTGACCCAGATGTGACCCCTGGGGTAAATTTTCGATCTCCCATCCACTCATCAAGATTTCTCTTGAAGAGAGTCAGTGAGGGGCTCTGCCTAATACGAACTGGGATCCTGTTCCAAAGCATGGGAAGCCTTTGGGTTATGAATCTATCCCTCCAGCATGTCCTATTCATACTTGTGCTGAGGTTTAAGTCTTTAGCTCTCGTGGTCCTGATGGATTTGGATTTTTTGAGGTGGAGCATGTCCATCAAATCCTGATTGGACATGGCTTTGTACGTCAGGCAGAGATCACCCCTGAGCAGGCGGTATGCCACTGAATAGAGCTGAAGTTTCTTTAGTCTGGCGGAATAAGACATATGTTGGAGACCCTTGATCCTTTTGGTGAGGTACTTCTGTGGTCTCTCCAACTGTTGCAAGTGTCGGGTGAGGTACATACCAAATGGGGCATTGTACTCAATCATGGGTCTGATGAGGGAGGAATATAGGGGTACAATGACATCCTTGGATCTGGATGTGAATCCCTTCATGATGAGGTGTGCAAGGTAGAATGTTTTTCTAACCACTGTGGCAACGTGGGTGTCAAATGAGAGGTCGCTGTCTACTTGGGTCCCTAGGTCTCTGATTACTTTTTCCGTACTCAGTGGGTTGCTGTCTATGTGATAATTTGTGGGTACTTTGTTTTTTCCAAAAGGGATGACTATACATTTTTTTGGCATTTAGTTTAAGGCCATGACTACGGCACCAGTTGTCCGTTTCAGTGAGGCCTTTTTGTAGGATGTGTGTGTCAGCTGGTGTATCAACTATGGCGCCTAGTTTGCAGTCATCTGCGAACTTTGTCAGCCACAGCCCTCCCATGTTTGCTTTAACATCTAAGAAATAAATGGCAACTAGGAGAATGGTTTTCCAAGAGAGGAATTTGAGATCACAAGATGACGAGGGCTTGAAAGCAGGTAATGTTAGGTGAGTCAGAACAAAATTCAAATCCCATGGTGAGGGAGGTTCTTTTATGGGAGGCCTCAATAAACAAGTGCCTTTTAAAAATGCTTTACACAATTTGTGTGACATCAGATTAGGAGTATATTCACCAATGTGGAAATTAGAAATTGCAGGTTGTTGGACTTTTATTGTAGCTGCTGCGGAGCCTTGCTAGAAAAGTTCTGCAAGAAATTCCAAAACTGAACCAAATGGGGCAGAAAAGGGATCAATGTTTCTTGCTTGTACCCAATAGGAGAACCTCTTCCAGTTACTAGAATATAACTTCCTGGTAGAAGCCTTGTGAGAAGATACCAAAATGTGTTTTACTGCTGGCATGAAGTCTTGAAGCCTGACTAAGTTTGGAAGTGGAGCAGCCATGCTGTCAAATTGAGTGTTTGAAGAGCAGGATGGAGAGTTCCTGACATACGAGTCAGAACATCTGGAACTGGGTCAAGAACCCACGGTTTCTCCTGTAAGTGAGGCCAGAGAAAGGGGAACCAAATCTGATGAGGCCAGTATGGGACAATGACGCTTTCTGAATTACTTTGAATATGACAGGAAAGGGGGGAATGCATACAGAAGTCCTGAGGGCCAATCGTGAATAAGTGCGTCTCGGTGTCTCCCTAGTGGGGGGATTAGGGCAAAGTAGCTGCTGCATTTGGTATTCATGGGAGTGGCAAACAGATCACATCAAGGCTGGCCTCACTTTCGTAAAATCTTCTCCGCTACATTTTCGTTTGGAGACCACTCGTGACGCATTAATATCGCCCTGCTAAGCTTGTAGGCTATCATGCTGGATTTCCCCGGGATGTGCGTTGCTACTAGAAAATGTTCGGAAGAGACTGCCCATTGCCATACTCTCAGTGCCTCTCAACAAAGGGGATATGAACTGGTTCCTCCTTGTTTGTTTATTTACCAGACTACCGACATGTTGTCTGACTGGATTGCAATCGTTCCTAGTGGAAGAGAGTCCTGGAGTGCCTGCAACAGTAGAAGCACTGCTCTCATCTCTAGAGCACTGATGTGCAAATGAGCCTCACGTTCTTGCCATGTGCCTTGGACAGTCCTTCCCAGATAATGCCGCCCCCACCCTGAGAGGCATCCGTGGTCACCGTAGCTACAGGCTGTTGTGGGACAAACAGTCGGCCGATGGCCATATAGTCGGACCGAGCCACCATAGGAGATCTCTCTCATATGATTCCGTAATTCTGACTTGCTGAGACATGGGAAGTTCTTGAAATGACCACTGAGCAAATAGGAGCCACTGAATAATTTTCATGTGCATTCTGTCTAGGGGAACTAAGGTGATCGTTGAAGCCATGGTTCCTAGGACTGTCAAAATAGTCTTTGCCTTCACTTTGTTTCTGGCAAGTAGGTTGGCTATTTGTTGTCTGAGAAGAGAAACCCTGTCGGGAGGCAGTCATGTCATCATGGAGATGGTGACTAGATCTGTGCCAATGAAAGTAATATGTTGACAGGGCAACAAGTCAGATTTTTCTAAATTGACTGAAATCCCTAACCAAGAACAAGTTTGAAGAGTGGTGGCTCTCACCTGCTGAAGTAGATGCTTGGTGGTGGCAGTTACGAGTCAGTCGTCTAGGTATGGAAACACTTGGAATCCCAGACGTCTCAAGTGAGGCATGACTACTGACATGCATTTGGTGAACACTCTGGGGCCTGTAGTGAGACCAAAGGGCAGAGCTCGAAACTGATAATGACTGGCTCCCAGCCAGAAGCATAAGTGACTCCTTGATGCTCTGTCCAATTTTATGTGGTAATACGCATCTTGGAAGTCTATTAACCACATCCAATCGTCTTTCCCTAAAAAGGGAAGAATTGACTGCAGTGTCACCATTCGGAACATGGACTTCTTCATGGATTTGTTTAGTTTGCTGAGATTCAATACGAGACTCCAGCCCCCTATTCTTTTTACAACTAAAAATAATCTTGAGTAAATTCCAAATCCTACTTGGTCTGTGGGAACTTTTTGGATGACTCTCTTGTCTAGCAACTTTTGAATTTCTACAGTTGCTTGTTCCCTTTGACTGGGTAGAACATCCATGATTGTTCTAATCTGTGGAACAGGATGGCAAAAGGGAATGGAATAGCCTCTGAATATTATACTTTGTACCAACTTGTCTCTTGTGATATCTCGCTAGGCTTCTGAGTACAAAGATAAACGCCCCCAACTGCCTCAGACCCCCAATGCCTCTAGGACGGCATCTACCATTATTGCCTCCCCCTCTGCCCCTGGGGAAGGGTTCACCTTGTGAGTCTTGAAAAACTCCCTGGGATCTTTTGAACCATATTTTTCCACTCTTCTGACCTTTACGGTAAGGTCTTGAAAGTACGGAAAAACGTACTCCAACAGCAGAGAGAGTTTTCCCTTCCTGTTTGCATCTGGTGAGTGTGTCCTTGACTTTTGGTCCAAAAAGTGAGGAACCATCAAAAGGGGCATTGGTAAACGTAGACTTGAAAGGCTCCACAAAGTTTGCATGAGCGCATCCAGGAGTGCCTCCTCAGGGAAACTCCTAAACAGGCTGCCCTGCTCATTCCATCCTCTGCATAAGATATCAGTCTCATGGAGGAGTTCATGACATAATTTAAGGTAGACAGTTGAGAGGTAACCTTTTCTGACACCCCTGCAGCCAATAAACCCTGGAGAGCATCTCCTAATTCCTTCAGATCATCTCTTTGTAGTCTTGTAAAGTGCGTAAGGTAGGTCAGCAATCTAAGGGTAAAAGTCACTGACGAGAAAACACACTTCCCATATCTATCCATCGTCTGGGAGTCCTTGTTCAGTGGATGGACAGATGAGGATGTTTCAGAAAGTTCCTTCTCGGTGGCTACTGCCCCCACTATAGCATCTACAGGAAACCTTTTGTAAGAAATTCCTTTTCCACAGGGGCCAAGAACTTATTTGGCCTCCGAGGGACTAGTTCCATAGTGTCTGGTGACTCCCACGCCTTTCAAGTAACTTACTCCAATAGCTCGTCGAAAGGCGGAGACACCCAGGAGGCTGAAGTTTGAGATCCAAAAGCCTTCAGGTACACAGACTCCTCATTAGAAGGGTTGATGGTTTTCCAGCCACCTCTCTGTTTCAGGATCTCTAGGATATCTGCAAAAGAGATAGCTTCAGAGGATGACTGTGGGGGACCTTTCTGATTCCTCCAGGTCAGTGTCAGAGGTGATGGACTCGTCAGGGGAGTGTATATGCTTTCTTTTGCATGTTCTCTTTCAAGGAGCCTCCTCAGAAGGGTATTCTGGGGAGGTCTTGGAAGAGTTGGGTTCGCCCAATGGGGTTCCCTGAGGCTCTGAATCTCTGCTGTCCTGTGGATGGGGTGGTGCCAAGACAGAAGCCGGTGCCTTGAGGAGAAGAATACCAGTACCCTTGTGTACAGCTGCTGGTTGGGACAGCACACTCCTCATCAGCTCAAAGGCAGAACCCCACCCCCAGCTCAGAGGACACCTCCGGCTCAGAGGAAACAGAACGAATCCCTGGCTCCACAGAGATCAGCTCCAAGGCTGACGTAAGAGCCAAGGTCAGCCGAGACGACACTCCAAGAGGTAAACTTGGATCCGAAGAAACTCGGGTCCGAGCATCCCCCACGGAGCCGGCAGGAGAACTTCGGCTCCTAGACACCCTAGAATGCACAGAGAGTGTCGGAGCAGGAATCGGCTCTGAAATCTCCTAAACTCCTGAAGGGGTCTCAGAACCGAAGAATCTACAGCAAACAGTACCTTGCAGTCCGGCTCCAAAGATCCAGCTTGGCTTGGGGGAGGAATCGTCATGGATGTAACAGTCTTGAATGGCTCCGAAACCGTTTAGGTCGGAGCCGAAAACAATTTAGCCAGTGCCGGAGACATCAAAAGTCTGCGCATCACCCTGTCCACGTCATCATCTGATAAGCTCCTACAGGACTTGGAGGAGAGGGTTGGTGAGCGAAGCTCTCTCCAAAATGGGAGATCTCAAGGTAAGGGAGACTGGTAACAGTTCCATGAAACAGCTCTGAAAAACAGTCTCTTTCAGCTCCGAAGGCCGTGGAGCTAATGGACTAGATTTGTCAAATTTATGATCTCTCTCAATTCCAAGAACTGAATAGCGAAGGAGGTCGATGCATCCGAAGTATTAGCCAATTTTTGAGAAGGCTCCGAATTAGCCGAAGAAGCAGGAGATGGTCATTTTGTAGTCTTGTCACTTTTTGAAGAAGGGGACCTACTTGAAGAAGTGCTCTATAGAGCTTCATCAAAGGAAAGTTTCAGGAGCCCTTTGAGAATCAATTTGCTCTTTCTTTCCTGTAAAACACGGGAGCTGAAGGAATGACAGAAATGTGCAAGTCTCCTGGAGGTGAATGGCCCCCAAACAATAAACACACATATGCCCATCACTGATGGACATCTTCCGAGAACATTTCTGGCACTTTTTAAACGCTGAAGGCTTAGGCTCCTGCTCTCTATTTTCCTTTGACTTTTTAAGAAGGAAACAACTCTAGTATACCAACAAAAAATAAAACCTTAATCACACCTCTATAAGAAAAAGTTAGACACACATTATTTACATTTTAAGGTAGACACTATAATAAACAGCACATCTATTTAGCAAAAGAGAACAAGGGGAACAGCACTGCCCTCTAAGTTAAACGGGCACTAGGCCCTCTAACTAAAATGGACCTAGTAGGGCAACAACAATAGAGACACAGGACAGGTAATTAGCTCTCTAACTAAAACGAGCTAATTTATGCAGCAAAGCAAGTACACACTAACTAACTTATTCTACACGAACTACTAACTATATCAGTACAAAAACTGACGGGAAAGATACAAGACATAAACAAATATTGCAAATATACTGGCAGACAGATTCAGTGCTAACTCTACCCCTCTCTCCCCTGCAAAGGACCAATCACAATACCAGTAGGTTGTCAGGCACCCAGTATTATTGCTGCACTAGTTAAAACAGCACTGTCCAAGGCCAAGAATACAGCTTCTATGGGACCTGACAGTATCCCTGGCTGTGTTCTACATGAACTACAGAGTGAACTGGCACCTCACCTGTGTGCCCTGTTCAATCACAGCCTCACCTCAGACTTTGTCCCTACCAAATGGTGCACTGCTACAGTCAACCTTCTCCACAAAGGAGGAGTGACTATAGACCCTGGGAAGTAACGCCCCATTGGCCTGACAAGTCTGATATGCAAAGCTCTGGAACGCATCATCATGAACCTAATAAACAAGGATATAGGGAATCTCCAAACTCTGGATCCTACACTGTTCGATTTTCTGAAGGGTAGATCATGCCTGCTCTACTTGGTGAACTTCTTTGAGTCAGTCACCAGAGCTGTGGATGAAGGTAAGGTGGTTCATACAACCTACCTTGATCTGGCCAAGGCCTTTGATACCATTCCCCACTCAGGGATCATAGAAAAACTTACTAAGCTAAGCATCAACCCCTATATCACTAGGTGGGTTGCGAACTGGCTCACAGATAGAATCCACAGTGTGAAAGTAGATGACTCCAAGTCAGACTGCCGACCAGTCACGAGTGGAGTCCCACAGGGATCGGTCCTGGGTCTTCTCCTGTTTGGTATCTACCACTCTGAAGTCCAGGCCAACACGTAGGGACTCTGGCTGACAAAGTTCGCAGATGACTGCCCAATTAACTCCCCAAGTGATGTTGATATCCTACAGAAAGGTCTCAATGAGACCAGCGACTGGTGTCAGAACCATGGCCTTAAGATCAATGCCAAAAAATGTCTCTTCATCCCCTCTGAGAAAAACCCGGTTCCCTTGAATTACCACACTGATGGTAGTCCACTGAACACAGAAGGCGTTATAAGACATCTGGGAACACAGGCTGACAGCAACCTCTCTTTTGACCACCACGTTGCCACTGTGGTCAGAAAGTCCTTCTGTGTGGCACATCTCATTACTAAGGGTTTTGCATCTAGGAAGAAAGGTTTTTGTCTCCCTCTACTCTTCCCTCATTAGGCCAGTCATCGAGTACAATGCCCCATTTGGCATGTACCTCACTAGACACCTGCAATAGCTGGATAGGCCGCAAAAGTATCTCACAAATAGGATCCTAGGCCTTAAACACTTGTCTTATATGGACAGACTCAGAAACCTCCAACTATTCTCTGTCTCATATCGCCTACTTAGAAGCGATCTCTGCTTGGCTTACAAAGCCATGTCTTACCTAGCTCTGTTAGAAATGCTACATCTAAAGAAATCCCAATCCCTTCACACCACATGCTCCAGAGACCTCAACCTCATTACCACAATCAACAGAACATGCTGGAGAGACAGGTTCATAACCCAGAGACTGCCCATGCTCTGGAATAGACTTCCCATACATGTCAAGCAGAGTACCTCACTGGCCCTCTTCCAAGAAAAATCTTGATGTGTGGATGGGAAATAGAAAATTCACCCCGGGGAATCACTCCAGTGGCTCTACTCGACAGAGGCACAAGGAACTAAGGTTGGGTGGCACAATGCCACGGTAATCCTATGGGCTACGGTTGTAAAGGATCCAGGGCCATTAGCCTAGTACACACCTATGAACCTAAATGGCCTTGCAACTGACGACAGCAAACAAAGCAAGCACACAGTAGTAAGATTAAATAGCACTCGCTAACTACAGCACACAGTTAAACTACAGGACAACTACCTAAACAACTAACAAGTAATATTAACCCTAAATATATAGAAAAATATTGAAAAAATATAAGTTTTTTAAAGAACTTAGTCACAGCCAAGGAGAAAACATCCGAACTTGTAAAGCAGCAAATGAGATCTAGGGAATTACACCACTGCATGATGGGATACCTATCCTTCCTTGAGCCAAGTCAGAGACTTCGAACTAGTGTATTTGGCAGAGTCAGAGCAAAGGATCGGCTCTGAAATATCCAGCAAGAATGAAGGCGAGATAGGACAACATAACATCAAATGTTTTAGTTAGTATACAAAAAACATATGGTGAAAGGTACACTGGCAAAGGGCAAAGGGGAGTCTTTATAACCATTTCTTTCCACACACACACACACACAGACAGACACACAGACAGACACACAGACACACAGACACACAGACACACAGACACACACACACACACACACACACAGAGTCCTCCTAGAATGACATCAATCTACTAGCAATTACAGAAACAAGTTTCTCTATCTTTGAATTTAGGCTTCATTCCTGGTTAAGACAGAATGCTGCTCATTCTTATGACCTGGCCTTCTTCAGCAGAGAGCTCACAGATTATCTCAGCATCTTTCCCAATGCAGAATGCGCACAACTTTCATCCGCATATAAGCAACTACAAGGTCATAAGCATAAGTGTCCTGGTGACATCCCTAATCTTAGCACTAGAGAGATAACTATCTGTTCATCCCACCCTTTGCCAACCTGGTCTGTATTGTGTCCATATGTCTTGCAATGAAGCTGTCAGTTAAGATATTTCTGGGATGTGCTGCAGGCTTATGGGACTCATAATGCTAGAAGCTTGCAGTACAGGTGACACCCAGTAACAGTAGATGTGGTCTTGGTATTTAGACTACATGGCTGAGTACGCTAAGGCAGTAGGATGTTTAAAAGACCTAGGAAGCTTAGGCAAGGCTTTCTTTACTACCTCGTCATATGTAAGAATGGAAAATACATACATACATAACTTTACATATATAACTTTCATAATTTGTGTGAAGAGATCTATCCTGGTCAACAGCAGGACAGAGTCCCAAGCTTATTCTCTGGGGTGGTCTCCCACATGGGAGCATATCTCTAATAACTGTAGTCCTATAGAAAGACCTTTGTGAAAGTGTTCTGTGATGCCCAAGTAGTTGCTTTACAAATATCGCAGTCACCTATGGTGGCATTTCAAGAAAAGATCAATGTTCTGGCTCTTCACTGATAAAGGCAATGTTTGGACGTATTTCTTGCAATAAAATTTAATATAGTCAGTCAACAATTTAGATAAAAGTACACTTTTGTACCTACCATAAATGTAGATGTTCGAGTGTACACCCTGCTGCAGTCATCACACTTGGGTTATCCTGTCATCAGGCGGTCCCGCAGTCGGCCGGAATTCCAAAGTCTTGGTCCGGCGTCAGTTGCTGTCACTTCTTCCCTGACGTCAGTGCGCCAGGGGTATAAATAATGCATCCAACGCCATTTTCTTCAGTTTTTCTTGCCCCAGATGTCAGGTGCCCCCAAAAAGGTGGTCAGAAATTAGTACCAAACTAAGTAAATTTTGCGCAAACACAAAATCCCTCCAGCTATAAGCAAATACATCAGGAAGGTATTGTAGAGATTTAGCCAGTTAGATCAGAGGGGACGGAGGGAGGGTAACCTGGACTGCAGCAGGGTGTACACTCGAACATCTACATTTATGGTAGGTACAAAACTGTACTATGTTCATCGTGTTACCCTGCTGCAGTCATCACACTTGGGTAGAATCCCAAAGCTAAGGATAGGTGGAGGAGTCATAGAGGGTTAGAGGAGGCTAGAAGGCCCTGCAGAACTGCAGTGGCGAAGCCAGCCCTAGTCTTAGAGTAAAGGGGTAAGTCATAGTGTTTGGTAAAGGTGTGTACTGAACTCCAAGTTGCAGCTTCCAAAATCTCCTTGGTTGGAACCCCCCCTGAGGAAGGCTGTAGATGTAGCTGTTGCCCTGGTAGAGTGAGGCCTAATGGTAGCGGGAACTGGTTTTCCATGATGGGTATAGCAAAAATGAATGTAATGTCCTATCCACTTGGAAATGGTTTGTTTTGATATAGCCTTCCCTTGGGAAGCTGTAGCATAGGATACAAAGAGCTGGTCAGATTTTCTGAAAGCCTTAGTTTTATCCAAATAGTAATAAAGTTGCCTGTGAATGTCCAAGGAATGCAGGAGTCTTTCTCCTTCGTTCTGTGGATTTGGGAAGAAGGTGGGTAAGTGGATGGTTTGATTTAAAGCCACACTGGAAACCACCTTAGGCATGAAGGAAGGATTAGTTCGTAGAGAAACTCTGTCGATGGAAAATGAGGAAAGGTTCCACTGCCATTAGTGCCTGCAGCTCTGGGACTCTTCTAGCTGAAGTTATTGCTAGCAGCAGGGCAGTCTTCCATGATAGGAACTGCAGATCTGCAGAGAAAGCTGGTTCAAAGGGAGGTAGCGTGAGTTTTTCCAGAACAAAGTTGAGGTCCCATGTTGGTGTAGGTGCTCTCCTAGGGGGCCTAATGTTTTTTGCCCCTCTGAGGAACTGCCTTAGAAGTGGATGAGAAAATAAGGGTGGATCCGTGTTGTAGTGGGCTGAAATAGCTGATGCATGGATTTTAATGGAAGAAAAAGACAGTCCTTTGTGCAACATCTGTTAAATACTGTAGTATGTGAGGCATGTGAGGCTGAATTGTGTCTTGGCCTTTAGTTTGGTTCCAGGCACAAAACCTTTTCCATTTGTCCGAATAAGCCTTCCTGGTGCTGGGCCTCCTAGCTTCCAGAATAACATTCATGACTGCTTGGAAAAGAGGAGCTGGCTGGATGCTTAGTTGATTTGCCATGCAGCCAAGTTTAAGGTTTTGAGCTGGCTGTGAAGAATCTGGTTGTTTTGCTGTGTGAGCAAATGGTAATTTGTGGTAAAATCCAAGGTGGGCCCTGGGCCATATTCCTCAATAGCGGGTACCAGTGCTGGAGTGGCCTGTCTGGGGCTATGAGTATCAGTCGTGGTCTCTCCTTCCTGACTTTTAGAAGCACCCTTGTGAGGAGAGGCAATGGAGAGAAGGCATATACTGTCAGGTTTTTCCAGCTGAATGAGAGTAAGTCCACTTTCCAAGCTTGATGATAAAGTTTCCTTGTACAAAATTTTGTTAGTTGATAGTTTTGAGGGCTGGCAAACAGGTCTATGTCTGGAAGGCCCCATTTTTGAGTTATCATTGCAAATACTTGTGGATCCAGTTTTCATTCGTTGGGATCCATGATGTTTCTGCTGAGGTCGTCTGCCAATGTGTTCTTCTTTCCTGGCAGGAATTGAGCTTGTAACTGAACTTGGTAAGCCAGAGCTGTATTCCACAAGGTCATTGCTTGCCTGCATAGAGGGTAAGAGTGTGTACCCCCTTGTTTGTTTATGTACCACATTACTGTGGTGTTGTCCGTCCTTATTTTAAGTTGTCCTGGATGTAATAGATTCTTGAAGGCTGTCAGGGCATTCTGTACAGCTAGCACCTCTTTTTGATTGATGTGCAGATTCCTTTGATCTGCAGTCCATACGCCTTGAATGCACTGTCCTGCCATGTGTGCCCCCCCAGGCATAGTCCGATGCATCTGTTGTCATAGTTTGCCTGGCTGGGGGCAAGGTGAAAGGCTGACCCTTGTTGAGGTGACATGCCTGTGACCACCATAGAAACTCCTGTTGTAGGCAGGGAATGAGAGATATCATTGTGTCCAAGCTGTGGCTGTGTTGAGACCATACGCTTTTTAGGTACCACTGTAATTTCCTCATATGCAGCTTTGCAAATGGTATTAGTAGTATACAAGATGCCATGAAGCCCAAGGCCTGCAGAATTTTTCTTGCAGGGAGTTGGGTCTTTGTTGCCATTGTTTTGAAATATTGAGTCAGTTGTATTTGTTTGTCTGGCGTCAGACAAGCCTTCTGGGCCGTTGTATTCAAACTGGCACCCAGGAATGTCATATTTGTGAGGGTACTAGTTTTGATTTCTTTTCGTTTATTGTGTACCCCAGGCAACTTAGAAGATGTTTTACAAAAGCCAGATGTTGTAAGAGGATGTCCTTGCTTTCTGCTTGGATGAGGCAGTCATCCAGGTATGGGTATATTTGAATTCCTCTTTGTCTGCAGTATGCAATTACTGGTGCCAGGCATTTTGTGAAGACCCTGAGTGCAGTAGATAAGCCAAAGGGCAGTGCAGAGAATTGGTAATGGGTTGAACCTGCAATGAAACGGAGGTATCTTCTGCAATTTTGTCTGATAGGGACATGCAGGTATGCCTCCTTGAGGTCCAACGTAACTAGCCATGCTTCCTTGCCCAACATGGGAAGTAGCTGCTGTAGTGTTAGCATCTTGAATTTGGGTACTTGTAAGAAGGTGTTTAGAAATGAAAGGTCCAGAATTGGTCTCCAGGCATTGTCCTTCCTGGGAACTAGAAAGAGTCTTGAGTAAAATCCTTGGCCTTGCTCTCGCGTAGGTACCAGTTGAATGGCTCTCATGTCCATGAGCGCTGTAATTTGTTTTTGTGCCTCTGCCCATTGATTTTGTGGCAGGTTTGGCATTCCTCTTTTCATTGGCAAGGTGTGAAAATGGAATCTGTATCCTCGTGAAATTATGTCTAGGACCCATTTGTCCTTTGTGACAATGTGCCAGTTGTCCGAAAAAAGTGCGAGTTTTCCTCCTAAGGGGGCTGCCAAGAGATTGTTGCTTGGCCAGATGAGGTGCAAGTCATTGAGTTTGCCTTCTGGTAGTTTAGGACCTGTCTTCTCCTCCCTTCTGTGTTGTAGTGCCCCATTGGCGAGGTTTGTACTGGGCTTGAGGTTGTCATCTGCCTCTTGGACATCTGTATTTACCCCTCTGTGGTCTGTCAGTAGCTGGAAAGGACCAATTTTTTGTTGGCCAATTTCTGCTGAAATGAGGGGGCTGTACCTGTAGGAAATCTTTGACGGTCTGCATGGATTTTGCCTTATCCTCCATTTTCTTTAAGACTTCTTCTGCTTTAACTCCAAAAAGAACATCCTGCTGTAAGGCAGCATCTAGAAGCTTTGCTTTAACATGATCAGGCAAAGTTTGTTCCTTTAACCAAGCATGCCTATGTATAACAGACCCAGTGACAGCTGCTCTGCAGGAAGCCTCTAAAGAATCAAACCCACATTGTAAAGTATGTTTGCCCACCTGTTCAGTTGCGTGCAACAGATCCTGCATTTCTTTCAATTCAGACTGTTGAGGGAGTGTGCTCATTCTTTGTTTTAACTGAGATATAAGAAATTGCTGATACTTTAACATGTGAAATTGGCAATTTAGTGCCCTCATAGCTAGAGTGGCTGAGGTGTAAACCTTTTTCCCCCACCTGTCTAGTGCTCTGGAGTCCCTTTCAGAGGGTACAGGATTTTTTGCCAGAGAAGCCTTAGCCCCTTTGGGACCCTGGGGGATAGTCTCTGGATCAGCAACAGGGCTTTTATAAAGAAATTTGTGGGAATCAGGCACTCTATAGTATCTGTCAGGTTTGGCCGGAGCAGGAGGCAGAGAGTCTGGGTTCAAACTGCATTCTAAGTAAACATCATCCACAATGTCTAAAACTGGGGGGGATGGCAAGTGGTCTATGTTGGGGGAGTAAAAGAAACTCTCTGAGCCTTTTCTTTGAGTCAGAGTAGTCCTGACCTTCCCAGTGAAAGTGTTCCCTCATAGTGTGTAAAGTTTCCCCAAAGGAGTAGTCTTCAGGAGGAGAAGCTGAGGGAATGGAATCCTCAGCATCAGAATCTTCATAAAGGGAGAAGGAGTAATCCTGGTCCTCTGAGGAACCTGAGGAAATGGACACTTGTTCAGAGGATGCATAATCTTCCTCTTGTCTAGGCCTTTTGTCAGAAGGGGGTTGGGAATCCCTGATTAAAGAAATCAAATCTTCAGCCATTTTGAGCATCAGTTTCTTAGGCATGGGGCCTTGAACAGGGGACTGAAGTGCAGTCTTTTTAGGTTTAATAGGAATCTTCGTCTTAGGGTACGTTTTAATGGTGAGAGTCGTCGGTCTGAAGACGCCTTCAGAAACCGACGGAGTTTCTGCAGCACCGATATCTTTTTCAGCGGTGTCGTCGGTAGTGGCTGAACAAAATGGCTGCGTCGGCCTGGTACTTTCCACCAAAAGTTCCGAAGCGGTCTCGGGTTCCAGATCTGCGGTAGTCAAGGGCTGCGTCGGAGCCTCACTGAAGACCGGTGAACCGGAGACCGTACCAGCCGAGGCCTCGGAGTCTGGCTTGGGTCTAGGCTGCCTGTCCTTATTCTTGCATTTTTTGTGCACGCCGGTATTCGGTTGCTCCGCCGGCATAGTATAGTTAAATTTTCTACCGAATTAGTGTCGTGCGAAATCAAATCAACTAGTGATGTCGTGGTCTGGGCCTAGGCAAGGTATGCAGTAAGAATGAAAATCCTTATGAGGTATTTGCTTCCCACAAGAAATACAATTGTTAACTTTTTCTGACATCTGTCTGAGGCAAGAAAAGTTTCCCCAACGGGGTACTTAGCTTTATTGAAGACTTCGGTCTGAAATTCGAGTTCGAAAATCTCAGGAGTCGGCCGACCGGTACTTGCAAACTGCTTCTGCTTCGGGCACCGCTCAGCAAGAAAGACTGAAGAAAATGGCGTCGGATGCATTATTTATACCCCTGGCGCACTGATGTCAGGGAAGAAGCGACAGCAACCGATGCCGGACCAAGACTTTGGAATTCCGGCCGACTGCGGGACCGCCTGATGACAGGATAACCCAAGTGTGATGACTGCAACAGGATAACACGATGAACATCGTCACTTTACAAAACACTGTCACACCACAGAGAATTGACCCTCCGCAAATCTGTACCTGTGACTAGCAATCTACTGGGATTATTTTTTATTGTGGAATAGCCAGTGAACATCAGATTGGGTCCTCTGTCATTAAAATGCAGGAGCTCTGTCGCTTGCCACTTGCCACACCACTGAGAAATGGCCCTATGCCAAAGCTGTACTTGTGAGTAGCAGCCTACCGGCCTTATTTGTTATTGTGCAATGTATTCATGTTTAACATGAACAGCCTTGTTGTACATCAACGTAAAATAGTCATGCATTTCAGGAAAAGTGCTGGACAGTGGCTGTGACATTCTCCCAAAGGACTAGTCCTTACACTTTAAAAACACTAATCTAATTGATCACTGTCCTTTCATGTAACTATTGTATTGCATAGTCTAAACCAATCACTTCCTCCCCTTTACTCCTTGGTCTGTGCTTTCAGTAACTGAAAAAAAAAATGGTTTTACTTTGTGTTTCCATGCTAAAGGCTCAACACCAACTATAAATTGATTGCTTTCTGAAGTAAAGGATCTCCCAAGTCGATTAAGCTCCACTAAACTCAGCCTTGCCTCACTCCCTTACCCACCCCACCTTAGTCAAGCATTATACTATCCACCTCCCCCTATCACTTTAATAGCATCATAGAATCACTCTTCTTTCTATTCATCTATTCCCAATTACTATCTAATATTTAGCACCCAGCAGTGAAATCCTTGGCTCTAGATCATTGTCACTGTTGAAGTGACACCCCCCAACCCATGTGGAAAATGTGAAAAAGGGGGTGTAGATGGATGTAGCATCAATAAAAACACCATTTCTGCTACCAATACTGCTCTATACTTTATCCACTCCTTCTTAGCCACCTCCCTGACAGCAACTCTGAGCAAATCTTTAGCAATATTCCGTCCGTCAGTACCAACAATGCTTACCAATATGCTGCTATTCTGTGTAATCACTGCACTAACTCACCTCACTAGCTATCAGATTTCTCCCATACTGAGATGTATTACCTCTAATAACTCCCATTTATGACACTAACTCACCTCAGATCTCCCACAACGCATCACCTTACCTCTGCCAGTCTCCTTTCTCTGACCTCTTCAACTACAGACACATCAAGTCAAAGTCCTTAGCAACAAAAATTACATCAAAACCCAAAATAAAATATAAACGGCTCTACACTTTTATACATCAACTCCACCCAGTAACGTAGATGTGACATTCACCCCCAACTCAACAAACACAACTACTAAGACTTCTAGAGTTACTTCTCCATCTACTTCTGAATGCAAACTCCTGCTCCTAGACTTGAATGTTAGAAGTATATGTAACAAAATTCAAGACATTCATCCGTATCAAGCTACTTACTTCCCTGATATGCTAGTTACCACTGAATTCTGGTTAAAGAATGATATATTAGATAATGAAGTCACTCCCCACCCCCAGAATTAATATACCTGGGTTTGAAAGGAAAACAAATGTGCTGGTGGTGCTGCCATTATCTGCAAAAAAAATAAATAAATAAAAAAAGGTTACAAATAAACTCATTCCCCTACAGCTCTCAATGTAACATTGCTGAACTCATATCACCCTCAAAATCAATAGAAAAACCTCTGCTTATTTCAGATAAATATATATTTTTTTCACCTAGTAACAGCATTTCAACAGCAGAATATATCCACTACTTGATATCTCAACATATTCAACAAAAAACTATTATACTAACTGACCACCACACAGACTGGCAGCTGATCAACAATGACAGAGCAGTAAAAAAAAAAAAATCCAACAATCACAAAAGCTTTCGGGATCAACCCTTCGTGTGTAAAAAAAATAGAACAAATGCCTTCATTTAAACAGTAAATTAAAACCATAAGACTAATCACATGACACAGTTGTATTAAGCCCTTCAGTTTAAAAATATACAGGTAAAATATCTTTAAACTGAAGTGCTTAATACACTGATGAAGGGTTGATCCCAAAAGCTTTGGGATTCTTTTCCTGTTTGGAATAAACGCTGCATTTTACCTCACTGTTTCCAGGTTTTGGATTTTTTTTACTACTGTTATTTTGTATCCTGTCTGGTTTACCTATGTGCTGTTCTTGTTTCTTTGGATTTTTGGTTGCTCAACAATAACAAAGCAAAAGTTCAGAATCAATTAACTTGTACGGTTTTACACAGCTATTCACCTCCACCAATCGAATTAATGCAAAGTCTACCAAATATTCAACTTTGGATCAGAAGCTTACTAACAAGCTAAACACAATTCAAATATTGGGATGTCTGCCAGAAACTAAACCATCTTCCCACCTACACAGTCAGAAACTAGGGTACAAAATAGGAGTTGAATTATTTCTGATTAATAATAACAAATCATCTCTCTCTGTCCCATCATCCTCTCCTAAGCAGTCACATTAATTCTCCTTCCATCCTGTCTCCACCTCTACAATAACAAAACTGCTGAAACCTAAACCAACCTCTTTAGCTGCCAACCAACTTCCAACAGAATACCTAAAAACAGCAGCTAATGTAGTGGCTTTCCCTATATCCATTCCGATACACTCTGATGAATATCTGAGAAAAATGCCCCATCTACCTGGAAAAATATCCTATATAATACCACTCCACAAAAGTGTCATATCAACAGCCTTTTCCAACTATAGACTTACTGCCACCTTATCCACTGACTGACAGGCAGCAAGCAGTCAAACAGAAATAAAATCTCTCTCTCTACAGAATAAGGAGACATGGAGGAAAAGCATAAAAGTGTACTGAGGGCCATTTTGGGGCAATAGCCCTTCTCAAACATTTTCTTAAGGGAGGAAAAGGGTAAAGAAGTTGCAGCAGTAGCTGGTTAGGGGTGCAACAAGGCCGGAAAAAGGCTTTCTCCAGAAACTAAACACCTTTTGTGCTACTGAAATAGCAAAAGACCATTTGAGAGACATCAATAAACAATGATAGGGCCTGCACATGACAGAACTGACTTTCACAGATTGTGGATGTCAATTAAAAGTGGTTTGTTGACACAGCCAATTTTTATACACTCACAGCTTGACATAAAGGGTATGAGTGAGTTCCCCTGTACTTGTGTCTATACCAGATCAAAGCCATGTTATTGGTGCGGATGCCTATCAGACCACGGTGCAGGGACTCTTGAAAACCTGAAATTAAAAAGACTGCCCTCATTCCCTGAATGGTTATATGCAAACTAGCTGACCCCATCTCTTAAACACTGATGTGCAAATTAGCCTTCAGCTGTGATCATACACTTTGAGCAGTCTGTCCTTGATAATGCTCCCACTCCATACCCTAGAGAAGAAGCATCCATGGTTACAGTCACTTCAGTGATGTGGATTTGGAATGAACTGCCAACAGTTAGGTTTTGAGTGTTAAGTCACTAGCTAAGATGCGATCTGCAAGCACTGCCCATGGCAATGCTCTCACCACCCCACCCGGAGGGAAAGGCATCTGTGGTGACAGCCATAGAGAGGTGAGGACCTGGAATGGCTTGCCCAGAGTTAGGTCTGCAGTGTGAAGCCACCCATGATATGGGATCTACAAGCACTGGAAATTCTGACTTGATAGCTCATAGAATCTATAAGCTGGGACCACTGAACGTTTAAGGTCTGCTGAAGAACTTGCATAAAATACCTTGTGAAAGAGACCATGTACATTGTTGTTGCCATCAATCCTAAGGTTCTTAAACATATAAACACCATTACTGACTTAAACTGAACATTTTGTGAGACTAGGTTTTGTGATAGAAGTCTAAAAAGTACATCCACACCTTCTCTGATGGGGAAGGACAGACTGCACCATAACCATCCTACAGGTTTCTTCTGGGAGAACGATCATACAAGCACACAATTAATACAGGGTTGAGTCCTTTTGTCATCTGTGTAAAAAAAAAAAAAAAAAAAAACAGAACTAACAACATAATCCTTTCTGGTCTGGTGAAATCTGTTTGAAGATTCTTTTCTACATGAGGTTCAAGACCTCTTCTCTTGCTGCACTCTTTTAATGTACTGGAACATCTGGCAGGGTGGACGTGGGGCTAAAAAAGGGTGCAGAAAGGCATTCTGTAGCTTCTGTGTGTCATTACCCTGGTGCACTCATCCATCAAGGTGGTCAGCAACACCTGAAAGTGGACCCCCTGACAGTCGCCAGAACTGAAAAGAAAAGCAAGGTTTCAGGTATTCTGCTGGTGTCCCCCAGAGGAAGGACTGTGGCTTCCCTGGTGTTGCTGACTATTCCTGTTTCTGGGTTGTTGGTGGCTTTGAAAGTTACCACTGTATCTTTTTTACCTTCTGCACCTTTGGCTATGTTGATGCTGTTGGCCATTCCTAACCTTGAGCTGACATGGGTTCCACTGCATCTTACTTATGTACTAGATAAAGGGCACTGGAATCTGAAATTTTTCTCCAACAGCTGAAAATATCTTTCCTTCCCTTTCCATGGTTTCCAGATGTCTCCTGTGCTCTACAAAGAATAGATTCCCTAAAGGAGGCACTGACAAAGCTGGTCTTAAAGCCCTCAGAAAAATCTAACATGCAGAGCCAGGCTGAATGGCATAATGCAATTTTGGTGCCTGCTACTTAGGCTGAACTCTCAAATGAATATTAAGCATATCTCCTTAGTGAGACTGGCTATGGATGAAACAATCACCAGCTGCAGCCAATGTTTTAGCTGTACATACGGCAGCTCATGCAGTGACTGATTCATCCAACTGTCAGTTCAAACTGCAGTCCTTCCCATTTTTATTTATTTTACATTTGTGTACCAGCAAAGTCAAACTGGGAACAGAAACAATTTTTAGCAGTGGACTGGGGAGAAAAGCTCCAGTATGTTGTTGTTGTTGTTATTATTTATTATTATTAACATAATATACAAATGGCAAGATACATCACTCAAAGAAAAACATAAAGGGCATGAGAATACACTTCACAAATCTGTTGATGCCCTTTGAATCTTTATCCATGTGATGGACAGCAGGGCAACATGGGGTTGAAGCTTTTCTTTGCTAGCAACTACAGTTGCAGTGCCATCCCCTCCATCTCATCATTTCAAGAACTTCTACCTCTCTCTCTCTTTACTACTGATATGTAGGGTGGACGACTCCAAATGAGAGTCTATGTGCCCCTTCTTGCATGCATAATTCTTTCCAGTTCTCTGAAGTATTTGGATGATGAAGAAATTGGAAGGGGACCTGCTGTCCAAATGTAGTCAACTACAGGATCACGTGAATAAACTTCTGTGGATAAGTTCTTCATCAAAAAAAGGTACAGGCACAGAAGGCAACACATGCAGAACTGTCTGCATTGACAGTGTCAACAGTGACATCAATATAGAACTCCAGGATGAGGGCATTGACCTACATCACCTAAACTGAGTCTAGTGAGGTCAACATCAATACAGACAAGCTAGACATCTAGGTTGACCACTTTGGGCTGACCTCTGACATTGAAATGATACCTCAACTACCAAGGAATTAATGTCAAAGGCCTCAGCCCTGATGGCCTAAAGGCTTATCCCACAGACTTTGGCACTGACACTGAAAGCCAGTAACAAGCTCAACCTCCAACATCAAGATCAAATAATCCACTGATGCCAGTAGCTTTGAAGGTGAGGTAGTCAAATATGATATCAATGCTGATAACAGGGTAGGCACTGAAAGCTGTAATTCTGAAATCAGGCCCACAAATGGTGTTTGCTAACTAATGTTGACACCAGTACCTGAACAAATGACACTGGCATCCTCTGGACTTGCACCAAAATGTGAGCTGGAAGACCTCAACAAGAAAGTAATCGAAAAGGCAAATATATGCTAAAAAAATAATGGGGAAAAATGAAGCACACATATTGCTGGTCTCTATTCAGTCTCTGGTGAAAGTATGAAAATAGACTTGGACTTTGCAGATTGTGGTGTCAAACCTATATAAAGACAAACCTCCCTGCCACTATGAGAAGTTAAACTTGCAGTCTTGACCAGTTTTAACTAGCAACACTGCTGAAACAATTTAACTGGCAATTTAAAATCATCTTCAACAAGGCTTTGACCAGAATGCACAATATTATCCAAATTAGGCTTTAGGCTAAGGACCTGGAGATGTCTATGCTTATTAGTCTTAATGCTTTTGCTCCTTTTTGTGTGTGTGAGAATTTCGCTCAGTAAGCTCAGTAATGACTGCCTCAGTCCTGGAGATCAAGGAGTCAACGCTGAAGAGGGGACAGGTGACTGTCTTTTTCCCATCTTAAACAGCATTACCTTATCCCTCCTTTCTCGGAAGGCATTAAATGCAAAGCTCTTGCAGATCTTATTGCAGATCTTACAAACTGCGTCAACATGTTCCTTTCCTAAAGAATAAAAGAAGCAAGCATTTATCACTGTGAGGTATTTTGCGACTGAAACTATTTCTTCAACACCTTACTATCCATTACTACAGGAAAATATGAAAGTAACCTTAAAAAAACAATTGCAAACAATTTGAAAAGAGCTATAAAAAAGAAGCTATGTACTCACCATAAAGTTCCATGTGAGTTGTTCTATCTCACCTTCATTCTTCACTGATGGGTTCGGAGCTGATCCTCTGCTCCGACACGGCCGTTTAGCAAAGCTCAAAGATTACCAGTAGCTCGAGACCAAGCCCCTTATCCCATGATGCACTGCTGGAATTACCTCAGATCTTGTTTGCTGCATGTACCATATCCTAGTAAGAGGACTAATCTCCCCAGACAGGAAGAAACATTGAATAACCAGGATGAAGTCAGTCTCCAGGTCAACTGTCAGCCAGGTGGGGGAAGAAGGGAGGGACGTGAGAATGAAGGCGGGATAGAACAACTCACATGGAACGTTATGGTGAGTACATAACTTCTTTATGTGAAGTTGTTCAATCTTGCCATTCATTCTTCACTGATGGGTAGTGTCCCTAGCACCCTAAATCCTGGGTAGCTCACAGGAGTACATTTATCAGGACCATAGAACCAAAGGAAGCCCTGCCCCTAGAGGCCTTGTCCACTTTGTAATGAGTGATAAAAGTGTGAGGCTTAGACCAAGTGGCTGCAGCACAGATATTATCAAGGGGTAACTTGGCTTGAAAGGCTGAAAAATTAAAGACTGCTCTGGTTGAATGCGCCTTCACTTTATGCAACAAAGACCTGTTAGCAGATGAGTAAGTGTAGGTAATACAACCTGAAAGCCACTTAGAAAGGGTTGTTTTAGCCACTGGTCTACCTTTTCTGGCTTCAGAGAATGAAACAAAAAGCTGGTCTGACTTTCGGAAGTCTTTTGTTCTGTCCAGATAATATCTAAGCTGTCTGTGAACATCAAGTTTGTGCAGCATGTATAACATTTGTTGGTATGGTTGGGGAAAAAACGGGCAACTCAATAACTTGATTGATGTTTGTCTCTATACTTTAGGCAAAAAGGAAGGGTTAGTCCTAAGGGATACTCTGTCAGGATGAAAAATCATATAGGGGGGCTTGACAGATAATGCCTGAAGCTCTGACACAATGGGCAGAAGTAACGGCCACTAGAAAAATAGTTTTCCATGACAGAAACTTGAGCTCACTAGATGATGCTGGTTCGAAGGGAGGAAGAATAATACGAGATAGCATGAAATTCAAGCTCCAGGGGGAATAAGGAGTCTTCACTGGTGTTCTCGTGTGAAAGGTACCTTTGAGGAAGACCTTGGATAACTGGTGTTGCATAATATTAAGTCCATCAATACCTAGATGAAAATTAGATATAGCTGCTAACTGGACCCTAATGGTAGGAGCTGCTGCTCCTTTGTGAAAGATCTTGGTCAAACATTCTAGTATTGATGACAATGGAGCTTGGTAAGGTATCAAGGATCTTGTTAGAAGCCAAATGGAAAATCTCTTCCACTTACTACGATACAATTTTCTGGTGGAAGGTTTGTGGGAAGCCAACAAAATTTGACTTGTGTCATATGAAAGATTATGAAGCCTGGTTATACAGAGAACTGGAGCAGCCAAGCATTTAGCTTCAGTGACTGCAAGGAAGGATGGAGGTCCCCTGACGGGTGTGTCAGAAGGTATGGAACTGGGTCCAGGATCCAGGGATCCTCCAAAAGGTGATGGTAAAGAAACGGAAACCAAATCTGCCAAGACCAAAGGGGGGCTATAAGAATGACAGTCCTTCCCAGCGACTTTGCTTTCTGTAAAAATCTGGGTATCAGCGGAATTGGGGGAAATACATAGAAGAGACCCAGGGGCCAATTGTGTACGAGTGCATCCCTCAGGGGTTCTCCCGGAGGGGGTACCAGGGCAAAGTAGCTTCTGTATTTTGTGTTGATGTGGCTGGCAAAAAGATCGCAGTAAGGCTGGCCCCATTTGCTGAAAATCCTGTCCGCAATCTCCTGTTTGAGAGACCACTCATGTGGCAACAAAATTGCCCTGCTCAGCTTGTCCACTATCACACTGGATCTCCCTGGGATGTGCGTTGCCAAGAGAAAGGGCTGGGATTACACAGACCACTGCCAAACTCTGAGGGCTTCTCGGCAAAGGAGGCATGACTTGGTCCCGCCTTGTTTGCTCAAATGCCAGACCACTGACATGTTGTCTGTCTGTGTGGCAATTGTCCCTAGAGGAAGAGAGTCCTGAAAGTACTGCAATGCCAGAAGTACCGCTCTCATCTCTAGGACATTGATTTGCAAATGTGACTCTTGATCCGTCCATGTGCCTTGGGCAGTCTTCCCTGAAAATGCCCCCCCACACACACCCTATCAGGGAAGCGTCCATGGTCACAGTGGCTACTGGACGGGGGAGTACAAAGGGGTGTCCTATTGTAACATGTAGAGACATCAACCACCACTGAAAATCTCTCTTGCAAGAGTTTGTAATCAGAATCATATGGTTCATTGGCAATTCCTGGTAAGACCACTGAGTGAACAGGAGCCAATGAAGAATCCACATATGCATCTTCACCAATGGAATGACTAAAATGACTAAAATTGCTGCCACCATAGGACCTAGTACTTTCAAGACCTCTGCAGCTGGAGCTCTGTTCTTTGGCACCAATAAAGTGATGTGTTGGCGAAGAATTGATACCCTTTTGACTGGAAGACGTAGAGTGTTGGTTGAAGTGTCTAACTCTGCCCCTATAAAGACGATATGCTGCGATGGCGACAAGGCAGACTTTTTGAAGTTGACCATAATGCCTAAGTGGTTGCAGAGTGTCAGAGTGGATTCTGTTGCCTGAATCAGTTGATGCCTGGTGGTGGAGGTAAGTAGCCAATCGTCTAGGTACGGAAACACCTGGAATCCTAGACGCCTCAGGTAAGCCGTGATCAGTGCCATACATTTGGTAAACACTCTGGGGGCTGTAGTGAGACCAAAGGGCAGGGCTCGAGACTGGTAGTGGCTAGCTCCCAGCCGGAAATGCAGATGATCCCTGGATGGTCTGGCCATTTTTATGTGGTAGTACGCATCATTGAGATCGATCAAGCACATCCAATTGTCCTTCCCTAAAAAGGGAAGAATGGACTGAAGTATGACCATCCGAAACTTCTCTTTTTTCACAAATTGGTTCAGTCTGCTGAGGTCCAAAACGGGTCTCCAGTCCCCTGTTTTCTTTGGAACCAAAAAGAATCTTGAGTAAGTTCCGAATCCTGTTTGTTCTGCTGGGACTGGCTAGATGACTCTTTTTCTAACAACTTGCGGGCCTCTGTGGTTGCTTGTTCCCTGCAACTGGGTGAAACTTCCGGGATTCGCTTGATGGGAACAGGTGGAGTGGAGAACGGTATGAAATACCCTCTGGAAATTATGTTTTGTACCCATGTGTCATTTGTAATATCTAGCCAGGCTTCTGGGTACAAAGATAAGCGACCCGACTGCCTCCAGAGCAGGACATTTGGGCCTCCTCTCAGGAGCGCTGGTAGGGTTGGCCAGAGAAGTGATCTCTGTCACCCTGGTGTTGCAGACCCCCTCTGCCTCAAGGGTGGCGCCTTCCATTATTACCCCCTCCTCTGCCTCTGGAGGGAGGTTCTCCACGTGTGTCCTGAACGGCTCTTATCTCCCCTTTGGCCTTTGGGATAAGGCCAAGTAGGGGTGGAAAAGTGGACTCTGACAGCAGACAGAATCTTTCCCTCCTGTTTACACCTGGTCAATGTTTCCTTTACCTTTGGCCCAAACAAGGATGAGCCATCAAACAGGGTGTTTATGAATGAAGACTTGAAAGGCTCCGCAAAGGAACAGAGGCACATCCAGGCATGCCTGCGAAGCGCAATCCCTGTACCTGCAGCCCTACTCGAACCATCAGCTGCATATGATATGAGACGCATGGACGAGTTCACAATGAAATTAAGGGTAGCAAGCTGGGCAGAAATGTTGTCAGAGACGCCTGCAGCTACAGTACCCTGAAGAGAATCTCCCAGCTCCTTAAGGATATCTCTTTGCAGTCTGGTGAAATGGGTCAGATAGTTCAGTGATCGAAGAGTGAAAGTTGCTGAACTGAACGTGCGTTTCCCATATCTATCCATGATCCTGGACTCTCTGTTAGGAGGATGGATAGATGCAGAGGTTTCCGACAATTCTTTTTTTGTGGCTGCCGCCACCACCATGGCATCAACAGGAACTCCTTTAGACAGTAAGGATTTATCCACGAGGGCAGAAATAAATTTATCAGGCCTCCGAGGGACAGGCTCCATGGACTCTGGTGACTCCCACGCCCTACGAGAGACCAACTGCCTAAGCTCATCGTAGAGTGGAGACACCCAAGAGGTGGAAGGTTGAGACCCGAATGCCTTCAGAAGAACAGACTCATTCTCAGTAGGGCTTTTGGGCTGCCAATCACCCCTCTGCCTAAGGATATAAGGTATCTCCGCAAAGGAGATGTCCTCAGAGGGGGATCGAGGGGCCCTTCTGACTCATCCAAGTCGGTGTCAGATGTCAAGGACTCCTTTGGGGAGTCCAAGTGCCTCCTCTTGCATAGTCTCTTTCTGGGAACTTCTGGGGAAGTTTCAGAAGAGCAGGGAGCACCCAGTGGGACTACCTGAGGCTCTGGGTCTCTACCCTTGGGGTGACCGATGGTAGCAGAAGCGGACACAAGCACTTTGAGGGAAGAAGATGCCAAACCTGGTGATGAGGAAGTCTTTGGAGACAACACTCGCCTCATGGCTTCGAAAGCATCATGGCTCCGATGAGGACTTGCGGACCCGAAGGGACCGCAATCCCTTCCTGCACCGATGCCGTGGGCTCCGAGCCAAAGGTAGGAGCCGAGCTCACCCGAATCGAAGCCCCGAGAGGAAGAGTCGGCACCGACAAGTCAGTGCGACTATCCTCCCCGGATCCGACAGGGGAGCGTCGGCTCCTAGAGTCCCTGGTCAGCACCGAGAATGTCCGAGCAGATGGAGCCGACGACACTGGAACAGCCATTGGCTTCAAGGGTTCTACAATCATCAAGTCGGCCTCCTCCGACTCCGAAGGACCAGTACAGCTCGGAGGTAGTCAATTCAGGAAGTGTGGTCTTCGGTTCCGATGCCCGGGTCGAGCCGACAGCAATTTAGCTAGCCCTGGTGCCGTTAATAGCTTCTGTACCAGTTGATCCATATCCGAATCTGAAAGGCTAACAGAGGACCTGGAAGAAAGCACCGATGGTGCCGACTGAAGAAGTGGAGAAGAGGGAGTCTCAGAGACCGGTTCCAAGCCAGAGTCCTGGCTCCAAACCAAAAAGAACAGACTGTCGGTTCCGAAGGCTGTGGAGCCGAAGTCACAGTATATTCCAAGTTTTTTGATTTTTTTGCCTTAGACTCAGAAGAAGATTTTGAAGATTTGCTGGCCCCATCCTGGTCAGACAAAGCTTCTACAAAGGGGTGCTTAAGGATACCTCGATCTATAAGTTTTCTCTTCCTCTCAGCCAGCACCCTAGTAGAAAAGGAGTGGCAGATACTGCAGGACTCCTGAAGGTGCACCTCACCCAAACAATAAACACACTGAACATGTGCATCTGTTACAGACATTTTTTGTCCGCAGTCTGGACATTTTGTAAAGCCAGACTTCGGAAGTTTTTCCTTATCTTCAGACATATCATCTATATATAAACACTAATAACTATGAAGAACTATCAATAACTATCACAAACAAAAACCCAAAGGGGCCACTCTAGATATATATGAAATACAATATAGAATATTAATATAAACTCCTAACTAGTCTACACTACTACAGGCCAAGGCCAAGAAGCAAAAAGTCATAAATAACATGGCTAGAAGCAAAAGCTATAAAAGGGAAAGGGGAACACTTCTAAATAACAGTCTAACTATATCTAAGAATATATATACAAGAAAAAATAAAGAAAATTTGCAAATATGCAGAATGTCCCACAAAAAGTCTCCAGCAACACTGGAAACCAAGAGATCGGTGCCGCGGCTAACTAGATCTGGGGTAATTCCAGCAGTGCATCATGGGATAAGGGGCTTGGTCTCGAGCTACTGGTAATCTCTGAGCTTTGCTAAATGGTCGTGTTGGAGCCAAGGATCGGCTCCGAACCCATCAATGAAGAATGAACGGCAGGACTGACAACTTCACATCAGTATTTAACAACTATGAAAATGATAACTTTGCAGAATAAAAAGAAAATGCGTCAGTACAACAGGGCAAGGCAAGGAAATTACTTTAGGCCTAGGGAGAGAAATCTACAAGGCAGAAAACTGTTAAAAAATAAACTGGATTCAACTGACCTGAGATGTCAATTGGAATATGGGAAAAAAGCAAAATGAGTAATAAAAAAGGATTATTATAAAGTAACTCGATTTTAGAAAAGTAGCCTGGAGCCATTTCTCAAACGTTACAAGATTTAGTGCATGACAAATTACATCTTCAGAGAATGGTCTATTTGCAGAAAATTGAGAGTGAAATGGAGGGTTTAGTAGCCTTAGAAAATTTCAAGCGCCAAGCTGCCTAATGCCCAACAATCGTGCAAGACAACTATACTAACTGTAGTGGCACATTACCTCAATTGTCAGTGACAGTGTTTGTCTTGTGGCAATTACTGCAACACCCACAACCTTGCAAGATAACTAGACTACCTACAGTGATTGGCTACACATCTTGTACATCATAGCCTTCCTATGGACATGACTGCAATGTTCAGCCCCCAAACTGAAGCCCAACAATCCTGCAAGACAACTAGTTAGTGCTGTCGCTAGTGTTTCACATAGTTTTAATACATTTCTGTAGTGTAGTGGCACAAATATCCTTTTTAAGCTATTAATTTACTTACTTCTCACTGGCAGCCAGACAGGCTAAAATCTGCCATATGAGCCAGCATGTGTTACAACATTAATGCTACCCATGAACTAAAAAGCAGCACTGCTTGCTTCTGGCTCCAAATTTTGATAGACTCTAACGGGTCCCTATTAAGTCAGCGAACACACTAAATTGCGAAAGCTGCTTAATCGAACCTACTTACCCAAAATGGTAAAATCTCAAACGCACGGAACAGCGATTTTTTTCGGGTGGGGGGGGGCAAAGCCTCCAAATTTATTTTGTGTTTTTTTTTAAATGGATCAGTGATTTATTTCCTTGGTGGGGAAAAAAAATCACTGATCTGTTTGTTCAACATTTTGTTTTTTCGGTGTTAGCGGGTCGATTATATACCATTCACAATTTAGTGCGTTCGCTTCTATAATACAGACCCGACTCTAGCGCATTTATTTGTACTCTAATTAACAGCTGCTCTATATATTGGTTTCTCTCAAAATAGTGAGCAGGCTACTTTCACAACCAAGCTGTCCAAGATAACTCCAGTGTATAGACATGTACTGACCGGCTGTCACTAACTGCTCTAGCTGACTAGTGGTAGCACAACGGCTGTTCTTTGACCCAAGTTAATTCCTGCTTAATTGCTATGGTATTAGTTTCATCACAAAAGTGCTAACCACAACCTGCATGTTTGCTTGGTGGGGGGGGGGGGGCATAGCAGAGTAGTTAGATATTACATTGTCTACCCCACATATGAACTTGTAAGGACACTGTGGCCAGAGATCATTATTGTTGCTAAAGTAATATAGTTACCTCCTTTTGTGTTTTACTCTCTTTATTTCTGCTATATTCCTTATTTTTGAGTCAAGCGTACATTTTTTATGTTACACTTCACAGTAATAACAGGAGCTAGTTACTGAACTCTTGTTTATGTATAAACTGTTACAAAATTATAATATAATATGTATGCATAGTATGCTTATAACACAGTAAAGTGTCATGCAACTTTTAAAATACAATCCATAACGCAATAAAGTACAGTTGTGTAAAATCTTACCATCACAGTAGATGTCCTCCTGTTCACTGCTGCAATATTCTTAACATAAGGAATCCCCTGCCAAGGGTGGCCCAACACGCGGACAGTATACTAAAGCCTTTAGGTTGTTATTGATATGCAGTACATCACACTTATGCTCCCCATACAAGAAGTAAAGCATAAAGGTGATGTCTGGATGCATCATCCAGAGAACCCAGAGCTCCAGGAGGAACCTAGCACTAGGATAGTGTAACTCTGACAGTATTAACCATTTGGCAAGAATTTGTACTAATACAAATAAATATTAACGGATACAGTAGTACGATGTCTGTCAGCCTAGCTCACTGATAATAATATTTTACAATGGTGAGCCTAGCCCACTGGCTGTGAGCCTAGTCCACTGGCCACAACCTTTTTTTATGCGTTACCAACAGTTAATTTTTCATAAAGGCCTTACATTTTTCATGAGTTCAACAGATTGACAGTTCCAGTGCATCAACAGTTCCAGTACTTCGTTGGTGGATACAGAGTGATACCGTAAAAGCTGCCCTGCGACGTTCCACCATCAATTCATCTGTTAAATGACACCATGTCTTCTAAGTGACCTCAGCCTGATCACCTGTTTGTCATCTATGCAAAATACGGTAAATTCTTCACAGTTATAACATGGATGCCAGTAAAGACAATTAACTTTACAATGCCCACATATTGTACATATAAATTTACATGGTTTAAACCTTCTGTGTCAGACATAAAATGTAAATCTAAAATGTTTCATGTTCACAATTTACATAACAGTTGTGTTTGTAACTGTATAAATGCCTATAATCCATACATAACAAAATGTAAAGCAATTCATAAAGACTGTTTTTTATGTCAAAGTAACTTTCCAAACTTCTGTCTATCTTGTCACAGGAGTCAAGTATGCAAGTCATAAGATATATCCTATTCTGATGAACAATCTGTTTGATTCTAGCATTGTTAGTTCTTAACATATACAACAGTTAAATGTACCTTCTGCAGTCACCTAAATCTCACACAGTACAAGTTTGTTTGTTTGTCTTTCGGCTTTTCCCGGTTAGGGGTCGCCACAGCGGAACTCTGGTCCGCTAATGATTGGCAGTAGATTTTCACGAACGCCGAGGTGCCAGCTCGACGTTCAACCTTCAATGAAGGCACGCTCATTTACGCATGTCTTTCGAACGCCCACCCAACCACCCATCTGCGGGGAGGACATGCAGACTCCACACAGAAGGTACTCCCCGCACTCCAGCCGAGAATCGAACGGGAGAACCTTTTGCTGTGAGGCAACAACGCTACCGCTGCACCACCGCGGATTAAGTGTATGCAATTATTGTCAGTAATGTAATAGACTACACAAAATGTTATTTATAGTAAATATTGCACATACACAAAAATAAAAAAAGTTCTAACATAATAGAGTGCGCTATTAATATTAACCTTTTAAAGAAAAGGTTTTCACAGCTTTTCAAAATTTCCGTAGAGACAGTAGTAAGGGACAATAATGCCATTTAGAGCAACAGACTCAGCAAAGCATTCAGACTTTACATAATGACATTTCTGGTTTAACATAACAATCAGATAGAGCCCAACAACATTTATTAAGGGCACAAACTACAGAGGTTAATCTCACAAAACAGTTACAAACAGCCCAGCAAAGTTTACAAGGGGTACAAAATACATCAATTGACATTGGGCAGGGTTCAGCAGAAATAATAGTTATTTCTCCTGCTCATATATATCAATAGTTTTACTTATTGCAGACTTTGCCTCAGTGGCAAAACAAATTTTGTTTCAATATGTTGGCATTTAAACAATGGTTGACTCACTGTGTGGTCTATTTCAAATGATGCTTTATTTATTTTTTTTTTGCATTTACACATGCCAGCTTGGGTCAGAAGGGGATTCATCAACAGTGTTGGCAAACTTCTAAAAGACGCTCCAGTACTATGGACATTATAGGCATTGATTCCCAAAATGATTTACAGGGAAAGTTTAGTATTGTCAAAATCAAAGTGCATAAAAAAATGTAATACAGAAGAGGCTACAGTAAATGCTTTGGCAGATGTCAAAGCAAGCAGCTGTAACTGGCGAGTGTCTAGACTCGCATAATTGTTTTAAACACACAGACAAGGTAATGCCAGTTTCCACCATTTAAAAAAAACTACCTGAAAATGATCAGACAGACCGTCTAAATAGTATGAAAAAAATATATATATTTTGGTCAGGCAAGATGGAATGTTAAAGCAATTCCGTCAGACAGTTAATGGCATTCTGCAAAATGCAGATGCAGCTTTAAAAACAGTTTCTGCCAGACAGACATATACAGACTCAGAGATTACACATCTCAAACTCCACCTAGAGAAAAACAAAACCAGAGTGCTAGACAGTCTAAAAGAAGTAAGCAGTATTACAGATGCACATAGGAAATGTACAAAAACAGCTTGTAGACTATGTGGTAAAAAGAAGGGGACGTAATACATGGTCTGATGAAAAAACAAACACAAGGGGAACACGAGCAGCTTCTGCTCCACCAGGGTTACAGACAGATACACAACAAAGTTCAGAAAAACAGGTGATATGTTTTACTTGTAAGAAAATAGGCCACATTAAACAGGATTGCCCATATTACAAAAGATGGAAGGAAAGTCAAATACAAAAAGGTATCCATGCAGATAATAGTGCTTCTTCATAACCCAACAATAAGGAAAGAAATCAAGATAAAGAAAACACATTAAGGGAAAATCAGTCACAGGAACAAACACAGAGGGATACAAAAAAAATAAAGTATACCCTATGGAATACACAGAAAACCCACCATAAAATCCCACACATGGTGCAAGTCAGAAATTAAAATGTAAACTTGAAAGTACAAGTACACATTAGACAGGGAAGACATTAACATTTAACAGGGAACAGAACATGCAATCTGTAATCAGAGACATACCCAGGAAAACACATCAGAATGAATATGATTCTGATTAGGGGTGTGCCCCCCCAAGTAACCTTTCTCACAAATTTTAAACGTGGAAAGTACGGAAGCAGGGGCAGCAGTCTCGGTCACTAAAAAAAAGCTACCTGTAAATCAGTTCAAAAAATCTTACATTCAAGGCTTTGATGGCAGCACTTGCATGGCCATAAGCTGTAAACCAGTTAAAATATGTTTCACAGAAAATGGATCTTCAATACAGGGTACATTTCTTATCAATTCCAGTTGCGGAACAACAATCCTTGGGGTTAATATTTTCAGCGAACTGAAATTAGTAATTGATTTTAATAACAAGGTTTTATGGTCAGCCACAACAACAGTTTTTCTTGCATTGTAATTAACGTAAGTAACTATAAAAAAGACATTACCAAGAGACATTCACAACTGCAGGATAAATGGGAGCATATCAGATCACAATTTTAGTCCTTATGGGCTACATATCAAAGACAGACTGTGGTAAATTAGCAGTACCAGTCAGTGTAGGTAATCCTTTGGATTACATTCCTCCTTTTCAGAAGCAATATCCAATCCCCAAAGAGGCGGGAGAGGATATGAAGAGGTGCATACAACAATGAGAACAGGTAAATCATAAACAGAAGAGAGCATATATGCAAATAACCTGCAAACATCAGGGAACACAGAAAAAGGAGGAAAGCAATAAACATAAGGAAATACAACCCCCTTGCCTTACTGAAAATGGTAATTACAAACACGAACAGTATAATAAAAATGGTAAACTATGACCAGTAGAATATGGGCATAATCCTCCCTATAACCCAGATCACGGCAGGCAATAGGCATTAAAGCAATAAATTAACAGAACACAGGTCATCAGTTGGCAGCAAAGTACAATGATCTTTTAAACTCAATGTAAATTAATTAAACAAATGAGACAAAAAAGACCAAAAATAAATATTACTTTACTGGTTTAATAAGCCAGAACGGATTCAAAATAAACACAGAAATAACCTACAGACATACAGACACAGAGTAAAGTTAATACAAATACAGTGTAAAGTTAAAGTTAATACAGATACAGTGTAAAGTTAAAGTTAATACAGATACAGTAAATACATTTACAGTAATGCAAATGGTATATGCAAAACTAAACAATGCAATTAAATGCTGAGTATGTAAGTCCACATCTACGTCTGGAAATGAAGTAACATTTATGGCAGTACCTATGACAAATCCTAAATGACAAAAAGTTCTATGGTAACAAGAGAGGGTCAACCCCCCCACACACACACACACATTAAAAGTATAGTACGTCTCCAAAGGCAGCTTATGCATACAGCAAACAGGATCAATATTGGTAAAAAACAGTGACTGTAATGTCATATTTTCAAAAGAATGTCTTACATAAAATATAACAGCAAACAGTCTTATAAACAAACTAGTACAGCAAAAACATCATTAGTCAGACTAGTGTAACTGCCATCCTGGAAATAATACACAGGAATACATACAGGTAGTAAAGTACAAAGTCATTAAAAAACTTAATAAAAAAACTTAGACAAATAGCATTTTGCAGCTAATAAAAATCCAAGCAAAAGCAGCACACCATGTTGGGTCATCAAAATCAGTGTAAGTTAATAATCAAACAGTATCAGTACAGTAACAGTGTGTTAACAGTCAAGCTTAAATTTATTTCTACAGGACAAGGCAATCTAAAAAAACGTACATACAAGGCAATCTACAAAAATGTACATACAAGCCAATGCAAATAAAACAGCTGCAAAGAAAAAACGGGGACAGATAACTTGGATATAACAGATCATGACAACAGGGACATCATAATCGGATACCTGATTTCAATATATTTTTGGACATGCAAAATTTGTTTGCAAAGGCATGTAACAAGTCAAATTGTTGGGTTTTTAGCCACATTCCTTACAGAGAGAAAATGCCATTACATGCAGTCCCTGTAGAGGTTATACACACAGGTTTTATGTTTAAAGAATCTTAGAAAAATAGAGATGTAAAACAGTCAGTCATAAAAGAACATCTACAATTAATGGAGGCAGAAATGGAAATACTTTGTTTTCAACAGAAAGGGACAATAAGGGTGGGTATTAGTAATTGCAACTATTCCATCACCCTACATCACCTATGGTCACGAGATAAGCTCGAGTATCATGGGAGAGTTGATAAAATAAAAACAGATTGGGAATCTATACATAACACTTCTTTTTAGGAAGAGATGAAAGAGGAGAAATTCTGTTACATACAGGATGCAGTTCCAATAATGAAAATTACTCACACATTACCAGAGGACATGGTAAAAAATCACCAGAAAAAGAGGGAGGTTCATGATAAAAAAAAAAAAAAAAATAGGGAAAGATTTTAAAACAGCTCCAACTAACAACCACTCATAAATTAATATTCTACCCAGAAAAATGCCCTGCTCTGTCCAACATCCTTCTCCCTTATATCCCCAACCGATCTATAAGATCTGAACACCAAAATCTAATCTCCATCCCCAGACCTAAACATCCCGCTGGCCATCAACTACTATCCTTCTCTCTAGGTAGGAAATGGAACTCTCTCCCTCCCTCTCTTAGAACCATACCTAACTCAGATTACTTTACAACCCAACTTTTCTTACACCTATCTTCAAAATGGAAATGTTCTTGCTTTTACCCTACATAATCCCAAGGTTCCTGTAGACTAAGCCCCTATACTCCTGCACCTTTATGCACTTTAATTCTAGCTATGATTTAGCCGGCTCTAACTTCACTGTATGGATGAAAATATTGAAAAGTTAGCAAATCTATAACAAAAAAAAAATGTTTCTGTTATTTTTATCTTTTGCTGCTGTTTTTTTCTTTAGCATTTGCTGTGTTCTTCTTTGAATTCTTGCTGTGTGTACATTCTATTGTAAATTTGCATTTACAATGTTCTTACTGTGTATACATTCTATTGTAAATTTGCATTTGCAGTGTCTTACTATGTTTTCTTGCTGTGTGGACTTTCTTTTGTATTCTTCTCGTACATTGTATTGGTTGTACTGCCTTTGGAGCTTTTCTCCCCGGGCCTCCACTGAAAATGGGTTCTTCTTGGCCCAGTGGACTTCCCCGGTAATCAAACTGAAATAAATAAAATAAAATTGTGTTTCATCTTGCATAGTACTTCTGGAATGAGAGGAAGAGGAGGGAAGGCATAGAGAAAAGTACAGTTTTGTACCTACCATAAATGTAAATGTCCGATAGATATGCAACTGCAGTCATAACATATGGGTTTGTCCTGCCTCAGGCAGCCCTCGGTCGGCCAGATTCCAAAGTCTGGGTCCGACGTCGACTGATGTCGCATTTCTCTCCGACGTCAGAGCGGCAGGAGTATATAAGCATCAGCCGACACCATCTTCTTCAGTGTTTCTTGCCCCAGATGCCAGGTGCCCTCCAAGGAAGGCTGTAATCAATTTGGAAGACAAAAACAGGTTTCCAGACAAATAAATAAGCAATAAACAGATACACCATAACATATATCCCCAGCTAGGATAACAGGAAGAGGAGTGGACCCAAGGAATAGAGGGGAAGGAGGGAGGGAAAACCCGACTGCAGTTGCATATCTATCGGACATCTACATTTATGGTAGGTACAAAACTGTACTATGTCCTTCAAGAATGCAACTGCAGTCATAACATATGGATTGAATACCATAGCTTAGCTGGGGGAGGTGGAATGCTCTAAGAAAAGGATGGTGTAGCTATCAATCCCTGCAGGACTGCCGAAGCAAAGCCTGCTCTAGATCTGGAATATAAAGGGAGGTTGTAGTGTTTGGAGAATGTATGCACGGAGCTCCATGTAGCAGCTTCTAGAATGTCTTTTGTAGGCACCCCTCTTAAGAATGCTGTAGAGGTGGCTGTAGCTCTGGTAGAGTGTGGTCTGATATTGGCTGGCACACTCTTTCCATGGAAGGAATAACAAAATCTGATGCAATGTCCAATCCATTTAGAGATAGTCTGTTTGGAAATTGCTTTTCCTTGTACTCCAGGAGCGTAAGCTACAAAAAGCTGATCAGACTTCCTATTGACCTTGGTTCTGTCCAGGTAGTAGCGAAGTTGTCTGTGAATGTCCAAGGTATGCAACAGTGTTTCCCCTTTGTTCTCAGGATTGGGAAAGAAGGTAGGCAGGTGAATTGCTTGATTTAAAGAAACCCTAGATACCACTTTTGGCAGAAAGCTAGGGTTGGTTCGTAAGGAGACCATGTCTCCATGAAAGATTATGAACGGTGCTATTGCCATTAGGGCCTGTAATTCCGAAACCCTTCTTGCTGAGGTAATTGCCAACAGAAAAGCTGTCTTCCATGAGAGAAATTGTAAGTCCACAGAAGCTGCTGGCTCAAAGGGGGGTAGAGTCAGTTTTTCTAGGACAAAGTTGAGGTCCCAGGCTGGTACTGGGGCCTTTCTTGGTGGCTTGATATTCTTGATTCCTCTAAGAAATTGCCTTAACAAAGGATGTGAGAACACAGGTGGATCAGTGTTGTATCTAGCTGAAATAGCTGAAGCATGTATTTTTATAGAAGAATATGAGAGTCCATTCTGTAGCATATCTGCCAAGTATTCCAGGATGAGTGGGATGTTCAATAATGATGCATCATGACCCTTGCTGGTATTCCAAATGCTGAATCTTTTCCATTTTGCTGAATAAACCTTTCTGGTGGATGGTCTGCGGGCTTCTGTTAATATCCGCTGAACTTCCTTGGAGAGAGATAGACTGAGGTTGTTCATGGAATCTCCCAAGCTGTTAGCTGGAGCGTCTGAATGTTGGGATGTACCGTCTTGAAGTTGTTTTGAGTCAAAAGATGGGGCCATTGGGGAAGGGCCCATTTTTTGTTGTGGCATATGCTCCGTAGTAGTGGGTACCAGTGTTGTCTTGGCCAGTCTGGAGCTATTAGGATCCCTTTTGGCTTCTCTGCTTTGATCTTTAGTAGTACTGTGGTCATCAGTGGCAGAGGTGGGAATGCATAAATTTTTAGGAAGTTCCAGTTGAATGAGAGAGCATCTGTTTTCCATGCTTGTGGATGATATGTCCTGGAACAGAACTTTTGTAGATGATGACTAAGGTGGGAGGCAAATAGGTCTACTTCTGGCCTGCCCCATGTCGAGGTGAGTCTTATGAAGATTTCTGGATGTAAAATCCACTCGTGGGGGTCTAGAAAATTCCTGCTTAGGCTGTCCGCCAGCACATTGTCTTTGCCTGGAACAAACTGGGATTGCAACTGTATGTTTAAGCTCAGTGATTTTTCCCAAAGATTCATTGTCAGTCTGCAAAGGGGGTAAGAATGGGTGCCCCCCTGCTTGTTTATGTACCACATGACAGTGGTGTTGTCTGTCCGTATTAGCAGGTGGCCTTGCTGAAGTTGTTGTCGAAAGGCCTCGTCGATGGCATACATTACTGCCAGCATTTCTTTTTGGTTGATATGCAGATGTGTTTCCTTTGGAGACCATTGTCCTTGAATACATCTGCCCTCCATGTGTGCCCCCCATCCAAGGTCTGAGGCGTCTGTGGTCATTGTTTGTGTTATTTGAGGTTTTTTGAATGACATACCTGTGTTTGCCTGGCTTACCGAGGCCCACCATAGAAATTCCTTTTGTAAGCAGGGAATGAGCGGTATGGTTGCCTCTAGGTTGTTGCTGTGTTGAGACCATAAACTTTTTAGGTACCATTGAAGCTTTCTCATGTGTAGTCTTGCTAATGGAACCTGGAGAATGCAGGATGCCATGAAACCCAGGGCCTGCAGGAATCTCCTTGCAGTCATCTGGGTGAGCTTTGCCAAACCTTTGAAATAATAAGTTAACTTCTTTTGCTTGTCTTCTGTCAGGTAAGCCGTTTGAGAGGTTGTGTCTAGATTGGCTCCTAAGAAAGTTATTTGCTGGGATGGCAGCAGTCTTGACTTTTGGAAGTTGACTGTGTATCCCAGAGCTTGTAGCAATTGAATGACATAATCCAAGTTTTTTGTCAAAATCAGTTTGTCGTCCACTTGTATGAGGCAGTCGTCCAGGTACGGGTAAATTTGGATCCCCTGGAGCCTGCAATGAGCAATTACTGAAGCCAGGCATTTTGTAAATACTCTGGGCGCAGTAGATAAGCCAAATGGCAATGCTGAGAATTGATAATGCTCTGGCCCTGCAAGAAATCTGAGGTATCTTCTGCAGCAGTGTCTGATAGGGACATGCAGGTATGCCTCCTTGAGGTCCAGAGTAATCAGCCAAGACCCCTTGCCCAGCATGGGAAGGAGTTGCTGTAAGGTCAGCATTTTGAACTTTGGTACTATGAGAAAGGTGTTTAATGCGGACAAATCCAGTATTGGTCTCCATTGAGTTTCTTTTCTTGGAACAAGGAACAGTCTTGAGTAAAACCCCTGGCCTTGTTCTTGTTGTGGAACTCTTTCTATTGCATTGATCTGAGCAAGCAGAGAAATTTGCTTGATGGCCTCTGCCCTCTGGTTTTGCGGTAGGTTTGGCATGCCTTGTTTCCTTGGTAAGGTATGAAAGTGGAACCTGTAGCCTTGGTCTATAATGTCCAAAATCCATTTGTCCTTTGTCAATCTGTGCCAGTTGTCTGAAAACAGAGATAATTTTCTTCCCAAGGGAGCTTCTGTTTGCTCTTTGGTTAGCGGAAGTAGAGGAAAGTCATTGGGATTGTCCCTGTGGGGCAGGAGAAGCCCCTGTGTCACTTCTTTGGTTTGCTGGTTGCCACTGTCGTCCCCTGTAGGAACCTCTGTATTGTCCTCTTCCTCGGCCACGCCTGTTTTTGCCCCTTTGAAACCTTTCAGTATTAGGAAAGGACCAGTTTTTTGAAGGCCAATTCCTGCTGAATCTGGGTGGCTGCACCTGAAGGAAATCTTTGACTGTCTGAACTGACTTGGCTTTTTCCTCAATGGTCTTTAGTACATCTTTAGCATTAGCACCAAAAAGCTTGTTCTTTTCCAAGGGTGCATCAAGAAGTTTTGCCTTAACATGATCTGGTAGAGGTTGTTCTTTTAACCATGCATGTCTACGAATGACCGCCCCTGTCATAGCTGCCCTACATGAAGCCTCCAATGCATCATATCCACACTGAAGAAAGTGATTGCTAACTTGCTGAGAGTTATGTACAGCATCCTGCAAAGACTTCCTATCTAAAGGTTCAGTAGAGGCCAAAGTTTTTTGTAAATCATCTAACAGGAAATCCTGATATTGAAACATATGAAAGAGACAATTGAGAGCTCTCATAGATAAAGTAGTGGAGGTGTAAACCTTCTTCCCTCATCTCTCCAATGACCTAGCTTCCCTGTTGGAAGGCAAAGGATTTTTGGAGGTGGTAGCTGAAACCCCTTTTGGCCCCTGTGATATAGTTTCTAAATCAACAGAATGGGCCCTAAAGAAATGAGAATGTGTTTCAGGGACTCTATAGTATCTGTCCGGCTTGGCAGGAGCAGGAGGGAGAGTATCAGGGGTAACACTGGAGTCAGAGTATAGATCATCCAAAACATCAAGCACAGGAGGTATAGCTAAGGGCCTGTGTTGGGGCTTTTTAAGGAAAGTTCAAAGGCGCTTTCTGGAATCAGAATATTCCTGGCCTTGCCACTTAAAATGCTCCCTCATGGAATGCAGAACTTCCCCAAAAGAAATATCCTCAGGAGGGGAGGCCGAGGGGATGGAGTCCTCTGCATCTGAGTCCTCGTAGGTCTGGAAAGGCTCTTCCTGGCTATCGGAGTGGCCAGAGGCCTCAGAATCCTCATCTGAAGGGAGAGGGTCAGTGGGCTCAACCCTGGGCCTCTTATCAGGAGGAGGCTGGGATCCTCTCTCAGGATGGGCCTGGGAACCTCTGATCATGGAGATTAAGTCTGCTGCCATAGTCATGATTTGTGTTTCAGGATAGGCTGAGGTAAGGCTTTAGCAGTAAGGTGCTTGGTCTTGCTGGCTGCTTTAGCACATGTGTAGGCCTTGATAGACATGGATATGGGAGGCCTAGCAGCTCCACGCGCAGGAGTGACCTTATCCACAGCAATGGTCTCGGGAATTTCCTCGGTTTCAGTATCCGGAGGAAAATCAATAACAGGCGTCAGTGTGTTCTCCGGTATCGGAGGTATCGGTAATGCGGTGTCTTCGGTTCGGAGCGGTGAAATAACCGCCTCAGAGGGAACCAGGGCACTCGCGGTAGGTTTTGGCGTGGTGTCGGTGGAAGACGCGGGCCGAGGATGTCGGTCCCGGTCTTTTCGTTTTTTAGGAGTCTGCGATGTCGGTAATTCCGACGGCATCGTGTAATCGAATTTTTCACCGAAAAAGTCTTCAGAGAACTCCGCCCGGCGCCTGAGAGTGCGCTTATTGAAGTGAGCACAGGCGGCACAGGCCGAGACGTCGTGGTCTGGGCCAAGGCAAGGAAGGCAGTAAGAATGGAAATCCTTATGAGGTATTTGTTTACCACAAGACAAACAATTATTAACTTTTTCAGTAATTTCTGACATCGGCTGAGGCAAGAAAAGGTCCCCAACGGGGTACTTAGCTTTTTTGATGACTTCGGATCGAAGAATACAGGAGCTGACCGACCGGCACTTGCGAACTGCTTCTGCTTCGGGCACCGCGCGGCAAGAAAGACTGAAGAAGATGGCGTCGGCTGATGCTTATATACTCCTGCCGCTCTGACGTCGGAGAGAAATGCGACATCAGCCGACGTCGGACCCAGACTTTGGAATCCGGACGACCGAGGGCTGCCTGAGGCAGGACAACCCATATGTTATGACTGCAGTTGCATTCTTGAAGGACATCATCTCATTCAACGAAAAAAGATAGGGTGTCCACCTTCCAGGCCAGAGGACATGGATTCTGGCAGAAAATTGAGGAAGCTGCCTGTTCAGAAGGGAGGCAAAGAGATCTACTTGAGGAATACCAAAGACATGCATCTGGAGCATTTCTCCTCGGGCCTCTGCTGAAAACAGGCTCTGTGGAACCTAGTCGGACATTCCCGATCAACAAATGTTAAATAAAATAAAAAATAAAAATACCCCACTGGTGGATAATGGTCGAGAAACACATCTCTGTGAAGCATCTACTCGTGAGATTGTGTTATGATCCTGCTAAGGGAGTCTGCCACAAAATTCTGACTTGAAGGAATGTACACTGCCTGAAGTGTGACTTGATACTGAATCGTTAACTTCCAAACCTGGACTGCCAATGTGCAAAACAGACAGGACCTTATATCTCCTTGCATGTTGACGTACATCATTGTGGTGTTGGCTGTAAAAACAGAGGATGAAAAGCAGTGAAGGCGACCAGAAGATCTCTCATCTCCTTGATATTGATGTGTTCCTGCTGCTGCTGAGGAAACCAAAGGTCTTGCACCTTTAGGTTAACAAAGGAAGCTCCCCAGCCCCAGTCTAATGCATCTGTGAACAGCTCCTGACAGGGAACCGGGGGTTGAAAGGGAAGGTCTGGATTCAGTCAGTTGGTGAATCACCACTGAAATTCCAACTTGAGACATAGAAGAAAAGGGACTGGAAACTCTAGACGATGAGCATGCTGAAGCCAAATTGACTTTAGATACCACTGAAGCTTTCTCAAGTGTAGTCTGGCAAAAGGAAGCATAGGGATGGTGGATGCCATGAATCCCAGAGCCCTCAGAAATTCCCTGTCGGAAATCAAGGCCACAGGAAGAAGGGAATGAAAAAAAGAAAGAGTGAAAGCCTTGAGAGGAGGCAGGGATGCTAGCATAGGAACAATTTTGATCCATGTGTCCCAGGAAAACATGATCCTGTGATGGGGACAGAAAGGACCTTTGAAAGTTTACAGAGAACCCCAGGCTTTGTAACAGAGCAATGACCCACTGAAGGTGCTGTAAAAGAATCACTGGAGAGGAGGCTTGAATAAGCAGCTTGTCTAAATAAGGAAATACCTGAATGCTTTCGAACCTGCAAAAAGCAGTCAAAGGAGCTAGGAATTTGGTGAATACTCTTGGTCCAGAAGAGAGGCCAATCGGCAAAGCAAAGGACTGAAAATGCCAGGAAGCAACAGAGAAACGTAAAAACTTCCTGAAAAGGGGATGAATAGGGATATGGAGGTAAGCAACTTGAGGTACAGAGAAATCATAAAAGTTTGAAGAAGCAGAACAGGAAACAACGTTTGAAGGGATGACATTCAAAAGGAAGGAATCTTCATAAATGTATTCAGGTGAGAAAGCTCCAGAATGTGTCTCGAAGGGACCTCTTTCCTGGGGACCAAAAACATTCTGGAATAAAACCCCATCCCCCTTTGAGCAGCTGAAATCTCTTCAATAGTTCCCTGAATCAAAATACCCTGAAGCACCTCTGGAAAACAGCTCAACCAGACTTGAGGTGGCTGGGGAATGCCCATGAAGGGGGGGGGCCTTCCAAATCATGAAACACCTCTAGCAAATGATGGAAAGAACCAGAGAATCCTGGGTTATGTTTAACCAGAGAGGAAGAGACAGAGAAAGACTATGCGAAAGAGGAATGTAGCTGAGAAGAATCGGGTGAAAGCACCTGGGTTATCAGGAAAGGAAATGTTTCTGATCAGGAAGGGGTCTCTAGACTTATGAAAAAGTTACAAACTCCAAATAACAAAATAAAGTGGCAGGAGAAATAAAATATGAGTCAAAGTTGCAAGTAAAACCCCCAGTCACTCACAGCTGCAGGCAATAAAAGTCTCCTGATTTTAAACACAAATCCAGTATAGCGTCAAATCAAGTAAAAACTCACAGCTGCAGGCAATAAAAGTCTCCAAATTTTAAACACAAATCCAGTGTAGAGTCAAATCCAGTCGAAAATAATGATCCAAAGACGAAGTAATATCAAAGATTTAATAAAACATGAGCGCTTTCACGGTACACCTGACCACTTCATCAGACTTTAAAAGTGCATACAATACAGCAAGCTGTTTAAATACTATGGTTAACCAATCACAACTTTAAGCAGCATATTCATTAAGAATTAAAAGTGTATACAAACACAAAAAACACTTTTATTGCCTGCAGCTGTGAGTTTTTTCTTGATTTGACTCTACACTGGATTTGTGTTTAAAATCAGGAGACTTTTATTGCCTGCAGCTGTGAGTTTTTTTTTTATTTGACTCTACACTGGATTTGTGTTTAAAATCAGGAGACTTTTATTGCCTGCAGCTGTGAGTGACTGGGGGTTTGTGCTTTTTGTCTCTGTAGACTTAGCTGTGGGAACACTCCTACCACCCTTCTTTGCCTTTAGGAGAACGAGACTGCCTTCTAACAAAGGCTAGTTTATTAAGATAGTTTCTCTGGAACTTTAGCACAGGAGAAACAAAAATATGTTTTGGGTCCTGTAACTCCTTGCCCTTCTCTTGCATGGACTTCAACAAATTAGCTGCAGCAACACCAAACAAACATTGTTGTCCAGAGAAGCATCCATCAACTTAGCTTTAATACCATCAGACAGAGGATGAAGCTATAGCCAAGAATATCTCCTCAACACAGAGCCAGAAGCAGCAGCCCTAGAGAAAGCATCTGCTGCATCATAACTACATTTAATGGAATGGCACGCTACCTGGGAAGAACCCCCAACAAAGACATTCAGAAGTCTTTCCCTCAGAATCAGGAAAGTCAGAAATAACCTGGAAAGCCTGAGAAAGGAGAGACACAAACATATTTATTTGGTTACAGGAGTTTAAAAATTAACAGCCCGAAAGGCTAGGATGGCTGAAGTATAAACCTTTTTACCCAGCCTTTCCATAGTCTTTCTGTATTTATCAGACAGAAGAAGTTTGGTAGAAGGCTTGTCAGATGCCACAGAAATCATCAAAGGGTCAGGAGAGGAACATTTATAAAGGAATTTGTTGTAATCAGCCACTTTATAAAAAAAGAAGTTATGTACTCACCATAACGTTCCATCTCACCTTCATTATCACTGATGGGTTCGGAGCCGATCCTCGGCTCCGACACGGCCAACTAGCAAGCTCAAAGGTCTCCAGTAGCTCGAGACCCCACCCCTTATCCCATAATGCACTGCTGGAATTACCTCAGATCTTGTTTGCTGCATACCATATAGAAGTACAATAATTATTCTGCCTAGGAATGAGTACACATTGAAAAACCTGGATGAAGACAGCTTCCAGGTCAACTGCCATCCAGGAGGGGGAAGGAGGGAGGGACGTGAGAATGAAGGTGAGATGGAACAACTCACATGGAACGTTACGGTGAGTACACAACTCCTTTATGTGAAGTTGTTCAATCTCTCTGTTCATTCTTCACTGATGGGTAGTGTCCCTAGCACCCTGATCTTCGGTGGCTCACGGAAGTACACTCTTTAGAACCGTAGAACCAAATGAAGCCCTGCCCTGGAGGCCTTATCCACTTTGTAATGAGTTATAAAAGTGTGAGGTTTAGACCATGTGGCTGCTGCACAGATGTTGTCCAAAGGTAATTTGGCTTGAAAGGCTGAAGAGGTAGAAGCTGCTTTGGTTGAATGAGCCTTTACCCTACTAGACAAGGGCATATTATGACAAGCATATGTGTAGGTGATACACTCCGACAGCTACTTAGACAGGATTGTTTTAGCAACTGATTTACCTTTCCTGGCCTCAGAAAAAGACAAAAAGAGCTGATCTGATTTCCTAATGTCTTTTGTTCTGTCCAAATAACATTTAAGTTGTCTATAAACATCGAGTTTATGCAACATATATTCCAATTTGTTGATATGATTAGGGAAGAAAACGGGCAACTCAATGACTTGATTAATGTTAATCTCAGAACATACTTTGGGCAAAAAGGATGGATTTGTCCTGAGAGAGCATGGAAGACCATATAAGGGTTCTTGATGGATAGGGCTTGGAGCTCCAACACTCTACAGGCTGAAGTGATGGCTACTAAGAAGATAGTTTTCCATGACAGAAATTTTAGTTCACAAGATGATGCAGGCTCAAAAGGAGGAAGAATGATACGAGAACATAAAATTCAAATTCCAGGGAGAATAAGGTGTCTTCACTGGAGGCCTTATGTAAAAGGAACCTTTTAGAAAAGCCTTAGACAACTATTGAGCCATAATATTCAAACCATCAATTCCTAGATGGAAATTAGATATAGCAGCTAATTGCACTCGTACTGTAGCAGCCGCTGCTCCTTTGTTGAAGATTTCTGTCAAGAACTGTAAGATAGAGGACAATGGCGCTTGATAAGGGTCAATGTTGTGGGAAGAAGCCCAAATGGGAAATCTCTTCAACTTACTACGACACAATTTTCTAGTGGAAGGTTTATGGGAAGCCAACAAAATCTGACTAGTGTCATGGGAAAGATTATAGAGCCTGGCTATGCGAGGAATTGGAGCAGCCAAGCGGTTAGCTTCAGTGTCTGCAAGGATGGATGAAAATCCCTTGACGGATGTGTCAACAAGTCCGGAACTGGGTCCAGGATCCATGGATCTTCCAGAATGTGAAGGTAAAGAAACGGAAACCAAATCTGCCGAGGCCAATGCAGGGCTATAAGGATGATCGGCCGTCCCAGCGACTTTGCTTTCTGTAAGCATTTGGATATCAGGGGAATTGGTGGAAATGTGTAGAGGAGACCCGGGGGCCAATCTTGGACAAGAGCATCCCTCGGGGAGTGACCTGGCGTGGGAATCAGGGCAAAATAGCTTCTGCATTTGTTGTTGATGTGACTGGCGAACACGTCGCAGGAAGGCTGGTCCCATTTGTGGAAGATCCTGTCCTCAATCTCTTGTTTGAGGGACCATTCATGGGGCAATAAGAATGCTCTGCTCATTCTGTCCTCTATGACGTTGGATTTGCCCGGGATGTGCGTTGCCAACAGAAAGCGCTGGGATGACAGTGCTCACTGCTATACTTTGAGAGCTTCTCGGCAAAGGGGATAAGACTTGGTCCTGCCTTGTTTGTTCAGATACCAGATCACTAACATGTTGTCTGTCTGTATTGCAATTGTGCCTAGAGGAAGAGAGTCCTGAAAGTATTGCAACACTAGAAGTACTGCTCTCATCTCCAGGACATTGATATGTCCAATGTGAGAGACTCCTGGGGGGAGTCCAAATGCCTCCTCTTGCATAATCTCTTCCTGGGAACCTCTTCAGGGGGAACTTCTGGAGAGGTCTCATAAAAGCAGGGAGCACCCTGTGGGGCTACCTGAGGCTCAGGGCCTCTACGCTTGGGATGACCAGAGGAGACAGAAACTGACACAGGCACTTTAGGGGAAGAAGAGGCCAGACCTTGAGATGAGGAAGTCTTAGGAGACAACACTCGCCTCATGGCTTCAAATGCACCTTGGCTCCGATGAGAAGGAGTCGACAGCTCCGACGGAGCCGCAATCTACTCCTGCACCGAAGCTGTGGGCTCCGAGCCTGAGGTAGGAGCCGACCCCGAGAGGAAGAGTCGGCACTGACAAGTCTGTGTGGCTATCTTCCCCAGACCCAACCGGATAATGTCGGCTCCTAGAGTCCCCGGTTGGCGCCAAGAACGTCTGAGCAGCTGGAGCCGATGACACTGGAGCAGGTGTTGGCTCCAAGGGATCCACAATCATCAGGTCGGCCTCCTCTGGCTCTGAAGGTCCGGTATGGCTAGGAAGAGGAGCAGACAATTCAAGAGTAGTGGTCTTCGGCTTCGACGGTTGGGTCTGAGCAGACAGCAATTTAACTAGGCCTGATGCCTTTAAGAGTTTCTGAACCAGCCGGTCCATATCCAGATCAGATAGGCTGACAGAGGACTTGGAAGAGTGAACAGACTGAGCCGCTGGAGCAGTATGGATGGAGGTTTTTCGGAAACCGGTTCCAGAGCAGTGTCCTGGTTCCGAAAAGAACAGACTGACGGCTCCGTAGGCAGTGGAGCCAAAGTCACCACACTTTCTGACCTTTTTCCTTTTTTGGGCCTAGAATCAAATGAAGATTTAGATGATTTACTGGCTCCTTCCTGGTCAGACAATGCCTCAGAAAAAGGGTGTTTGATGATACCCCTATCAATCAACTTCCTCTTCCTTTCTGCTAGCACTCTGGTGGAAAAGGAGTGCCAGATATTGCAAGACTCTTGCAGGTGCACCTCACCCAAACAGTAAACACACTGCACATGGGACATCCGTGACTGACATTTTCTGTCCGCAGTCTGGGCATTTTTTAAACCCAGACTTTGGATGTTTGTCTTTTTCTTCAGACATTTCCACAACTGAAACACACTATTTAACTATGAGCTATTTTAACTAAGTAACTCACACAACACACACAGCCCAAAAGGGGCAACTGACAACTATATCAATATAAACAGGATTAAGTAATCCAATAACAATAGTCCCAACAGGGAACACTGACTAATAACTAAAGAAGGGATCCTAAGGCCAAAGGGCTGAAGGCAAAGACAGATTATACTGAGGAAAGGGGTATGAACACAGAAAAACTATCATCTACTAGCTAGTAATATCTGCTATTAAAATTAGATCAAAGATATTTAAAAACTGAAAAATATAACTTGCTGAAAGTTGAAAAACTCCCAATAAAGTCTCGAGCAAAGCTGGAAACCAAGAGATCCTTGCCGCGGCAAACTAGATCTGAGGTAATTCCAGCAGTACATTGTGGGATAAGGGGTGGGGTCTTGAGCTACTGGAGAACTTTCAGCTTGATAGTTGGCCGTGTCAGAGCAGAGGATCGCCTCCGAACCCATCAGTGATGAATGAACGGCGAGATTGAACAACTTCACATCCTGTGTTTTTACGAGCAGGGGATAAGATGCAGAAAAAAAGGCAACCAATAAAGGAACCAGAACAGGATGAACTGCAGAGGGTCTATGAGATTCCATTTGAAGGAGCTGATAATATCTCCTCTGCACTTCAGAAACTTAGGAACAATCCCATTTAAAAAATTCTATCATCCAGGCAATGGTATCCCCAAAGGAAATCTCTTCAAAAGAAAATTCAGAACTAGCAGACTCCTCTTCAGAATAGGCCAGGGAATCCACTTCTTTTTCAAAGGATTCCTTACGCATAGACCTTTTGGGGGGGTAGAAGACCAAGGCAGAGCCGGGACATAGACCCCCTGAGGAAGCTTCAAGACCATAACAGCATTGAACAAACCCTGTGTAAAATTATGCCTTTCACTTTGAGGGTTCTTGCAAGCAGAAATATGTTCTGTCTTTTGCTTATTTTTTAAAGGGAAGTCCGGCTTATGAAACGTAAAAGACTCCAATGCCAGCCTACACTCAGTAATCGTAGTCGGGACTTCCTCCTTAACCAGAACCCAAGGAACCCCCCCCCCGCCAACCAGGCTCTTCAGTGATAATCAGCCACGGTTCCCCTTAGCATCTCAAGTGGACATCTTCAAGGCCTCCAAGGATGTGCTAGAAGCCGGATCCATACTGCCCTCTGAACTGACTGCAGCAGAGGAATCTAAGTCCAGAAAACAGATGATCTTCCAGGCTTTCTCCAGCCTCAAGAGAGAAGTCCAGCGCAGCAGGCACAGACAAAGAATCTGACATGACTTTTTTGGCCTTCTTCTTCAAAGATGGCTGACCCTTCGGCTGGGAAGTATGTTCCATAGCGTCTTTCACTAAAAGCTTTAGACGCTGATTTTCAAGATAAATGGTGAGGGATGAAAGACTACTATGTAGGGTCTTTGGAACAAAAGCCTGACAAACAGTACAGGACATATGGTCATGAGAAGCTACTAAACAAAACAAGCACTGCTCATGATGGTCTTTATGAGGAATCTGTCTCCCACACAAGCACTTACCCTTTCTGGATGACATAAAATCCCACAACACAAATGCTGAAATCAAAAAAGGATATGTCAAAAAAAACCCCAACAAGGCACTTGTCTAAATGCCTAGGTAAACAGCAACGACTCGGACGATCAGACTAAGATGCAAGATGGTGTTCAGACTGGTGGCAAAGACGTTTTGAGGATGATACGTCCAGACATCACCTTTATGCCCTACACCTTGCGTGGGGAGCATTTGTGTGACATATGGTGTATCAATAACAGCCTAAAGGCTTTGGTATACTGGCCAGATATTGGGCCGCCATTGGCAGGGGATCCCTCATGTTAAGAATACTGCAACAGTGAAATGGAAGGACAGCTATTCTTACTGTTTGTATATATTTGGGTATTTGCAAACAGTATCTCATTAGCAAAGCTGCATTTTGTTCTTTATACATTTGGGTACTTGCATACAGTATCTCATTAGCAAAGCTGCATTTTATTCTTAGTGGTACATTAATCGGTGTCTAAATGTTGACAACAGCATCAGTATACTGTGTATTTGAATTTTACATTTCCTTTCCTTTCTGTCTTATTGTTTTCCACAGACTACCTGTGAGGGATGTTTACCTCAATGGTACATAACAGTGCTGGTCTTGTGGTCATTACTGCCATGCCCACCCTTAAGTTGAAGCCCAACAATCTTACAAGGGGAATAGGTAGTGTTATCATTAGCATTCTACATTAGTGTATTTATTTTCTCACTGGTGTGCATGCTAGGAACTACTATATGAATCTTTTATATGTTTAATTTCTTATGGGTCATTTGTTGCTTAAAGTGCATGTCACTGCATTAAAATAGCCCACAAAATATGTGGTGTGAGCAGCACTGTTTGTTTAAGATTGGTAGAACCTGATATTCACTTAAAGGTGACAATTTGTAATCTAAACTCTAAAGTATGTACATTGGTTCCTTTCAAAACAGTGAACAGGACTTAATGTATACTACTGCTTTCACTGTCAAGTTGTTTAATGTTTCCCAGTATGCATATATGCACAGACCAGTTCCTCTACTGCTTTAACTGTGTGGGGCTCACTTTGCGTTCCTCACTTCCCTATTCTCAGGTGCCCTTAGTGGTCATTAACTTACATTTAAGAAACTCTTGCCATTGCTAACACGTCACATATGTTGCATACCTAAAAAAATGCATGGCAAAGTGTTCCTTTCCTACATATTTATATTGAACACCTTATGTATACAACCAACCACCACTATCTAACAAAGTACATTAGAATTCAACATACCAAAACAAATAAACAGTATTCCTTATATTGAAAAAGCAACTACTGCAATATTACAAGATCTACGCCTTTTATAATGTAGTAAAAACCCAAATATTTTAACTTAAAAACACTTCACCACGCATATAACAACTCCTAAAAAAGAGCTCATAGTATTTAAAAACTGAAACAAACCATTCTACATCACCATATATCACTATTTGCAAATCTCCTCTTACACAGTGAGATTGACTTCAACCCACTGGCCATCTTTTATAACAAAACTAGAAAAAAAACAATTAACTCACCTACAGCACAATTTTTAAGGTTGAAAAGTGTATTATGTAATGCCAAAAGTTTAATTAACTGTTCTGTATAGATGGATTAATTACTACAAACCTGACATACTATGTATTACACAAACATGGCTTAAACCACAGACAAACAATGAGAAAATATTGCCATCACCCTAACACATTAGCCAATTAGGAATACTATCTGATATCAATTAGTGACCACCACACCATATGCACAGCGTGGAAAAAATAAATCAAACAGCAGCTCTTTTTAGATGTTTCTGATCTGAAAAAAATTCCAAGAATCACTATTTAAGAATCTGCTTGCTGAAGTCAATTGGATTCCCATTAAAACTTGTCTCTTGAAAACACAGTCAACTTCAAGGAAGCATAAAAAGAAGCTAAAACACAGACTTGCACCATGGATAACATCTCAAACCTAGCAATGATGCATCTCCATAATAAAGCTTTGAAAAACAGAAAAAAGACCAAAGACAATAGACAAAGCAAAACTACTGGACTCTTAGAAACCAAACGAAAAATACATGATTGACCAAAAAAAAAAAAGTCATCACATTGCAAATTACCAATAAACATAATCCGAATGAATTGTTGTATTTTATCATCAACTTAATTAAGCCATGCAAACAAGGTCAAGGACATCCAGAATTGTAATAGAAAGATGACAATGCTGCCTGCAAAACAAACACAAACTTCTTATAAACAGGTAAAACTTCAGGAGGTACTGACAACCTCTAACATTGCCACAGATCATAACAGGGATGCATTTAAGTTCTACCTACTCTGTTTCACAAATCAAGAAGCTGTTAAACTAAAACTGAAGTATCTGGCATCAGATAATCTCACTAAAGAATACCATCATACAGCAGCAGAAGCAACTGCCTATCCCATAAAATTCTAATAAATAGGCCATAGAAAGAATAATTTGCTCCCCAAATCTACAAACAATAACACGTAATAACCACTGCACAAAGCTGTTCTTCAGCTAATCATTCAAACAATCTTACCTCAGATGTTCTGGAAAAATGTGTTTGTAAACAAATCCTTGGTTACTTAATCAAAAACAATTTAATTTCTGTCAAGCAACACTGCTTCCAAACAAACAGTACTGAAGCAGCACTGCTTACTTTTCTAACTGAAATAAATTAAAGAATCAAAGACTGTTTATTACTCCCCTTTCCTTAGATGCATCAAATGCTTTAAACACTGTATCACATGAGCTTTAACTTAGTAGGTTAGTAATACCAGATACAAACACAGCAACTCTAAACAGGTTAAATTATCATCTAGGCCAATGCTTTCACTGTGTCTGATGGAAAGACAACTATTCCACCTATGTATCTATCACAATGGGTATACTGTAATGTTCTAGTCTGGGTCCATTGTTTAATATAGTTGTAAACATACTCTCTCTTGTGCGCTCTCTCTCTCTCTCTATATATATATATATATATATATATATATATATATATATATATATATATATATATATATATATATATACACATATATATAAAAGAACTGCAAATACTAATTTTATCCAATAAGCTGATGGTTCCACAATGACAGTCTAAGTTTTCTAAAACAAACTCCAAAAACATCTCTCTCAAAAATGTCTTTGAAGTCCCAGTTATGCCAGAATACCAAAAAAATAGAAAAAATAATTCTCTTCAACACATCTATAAATCAGAAACTCATCTCATAACTCAACATAAGCAACATTCTTATAGAACAAGTATCTCATACTAAATTACTTGTTTGTTTACATATTCCTTACCACGATAGTGCACTGATAAATACTGACCAACTTCAGGCTCAGCCTGGGTGCGATTCAAAACATTTCAGGGGAGGGTGTGGCCAAGATGAGCACAGAGTAGCAGCTTTTCTTATCAGCTCTGCCTTTACAGAACTTTATTGACAGGAAATATTGATATAAACTTCCCTAATAATAGTTTTTTTATTTTAATTAATTCTTCAAAATATATATTAGGGTAGTATATAACAAATTTCAAGTAGATTTTAAGTTTTCCTGTCAAAGTTTCACTTGGAAGTACTACAGTAAAAGAACAGGATGAGCTTCACTAAATCTTCTCATCAAGAGACAACTATCTAAAAAGAACTACAGTCATTACTAACTACTATTCAAGAACTAAATGTCAGAATAGACAAAATGGATATAAAAATTGACAATTTCAAAGAAAAGTGTTCTCACCAAATGGACATTCTACATGAAGATTGATTGCAACAAAGGAAGCAGATTTCAGGAATGGAAACTGCATTAAGTGATATGGATAACAGAATTCAGGAGAGTGAACATAATGTTGAGTTCCTGTTAAAGCAAAATTCTCTTCTTCAGACAAAGGTTGATGACCTTGAGAACAGATCCTGTAGGAATAATGTGAGAATTTATGGCTTACCGGACAACAGAGGGAAATAATATGGAAACATTTATCTTCCTGGTTGCCTGAAGTACATGAACCGCCGGAGGCTCTTTCATATGGTATTGAAAGAGCCCATAGATCAATGGTGACATCTAAAAACACCAAGAGTAATTATACTAAATCTGTTATTGTAAAGTTCCTATCAGCCCATGATAAGGAAATGGTACTAAAGACGGCGTGGGAAAAATCCCCAATCAAACTGAAAGACATTATACGCTTTGATAATGACTATTCTTCTTCAGTATTATCAAAAAGGAAATTTTTCTTTCCTTTAGTCAGAGAACTAAAAAAGAATAAAATAAAAACCCATTTGCTTTTTCCTGCAAGACTGAAAATATTTTATCAAGATGGTTTTAAAATTTTTGATGACCTAGACAATGCAATAACTTAAATAAAATCTAATAACATAGTGGAAAAACTAGATGAAATGGAGTGGGCCAGTCCTAGTCTAAAAGAAATGCTGAGAACAACACTTGGAAAACATTTGACCCTAAAAAAAAAATCAAAAGATAATTCATATCAAGTACATATTTGCACTTGATTCACTCAGTTGGGGAAATGAAACTGGACATCCAGGTGAGCTTTTGGTATTATATTTAATATAATGTAAATTGGTTAACTAAATAGTTGTTTATTTTGTTTTGTAGAATAGACGTTTGTTGGGATTTTTTTTTTCATTTGTACTATTTGTTTAAGATTAATTATCTTAATGTTTATTGGTTTGATTCCCATGGATGCAGTGATTCTCCTGTCTCGGATATATATGCTTCCAGATGACTTGTAGTGGTGCTTATCATTAGGGGGCGTATTTGTGATTTTGGTTCTGTTAGTGGTTGGAAAACTTTTATTTAGTTATAATTGCTGTATTTGTATTTTATTTGATTTATGGTTAATTGTTTGATAAAGGAATCTTGTATGATGGTCCAATGTATAGTTGCAGAATTGCTGTGCTAGTGATGGTACTTCTGACCCGGGATATGAGTGGCAGTGTGGCTGGAGTAATGGTATGGCTTTGTTGTCGTTTCTGAGTTGTTGGTGTGTTTAATTGGAGGCTCTGGTTTGGTGCTCTAGCACTGTAGAGACATGTGTGGTGTTGTTTGTGTTAATTGTATGTTTTGGTGCCTGTGTGCTTTGGTCGGAGATTAACCAGAGAGTCTGGTTGATAGTGTGGTGAAGCTTTGCTTGATAGCTGTCATTGCTTCGTGTTGTGTATGCAAGGTTTTTTTTTTCTCATCTCTCTCAGTATAGAGGGAGTCTCGAGACATTGCCTTATATGCAGTTAAGTAATGTTTTACTTACTATTTCCCACCGGAACTTTGAAAGCTTTATCTTCATGATGAGCACGAGACTGTGGCATCCATCGTGGCTGGAAAGCTCGGAGCTTTCTTAAAACGTCATCATGAAGGCGTCGGAAGTAAATTGATCTTCTGATCCTCACCAGGAAGCTACTGAATCGAATTTGTTTCCTCATACAGCATACGGAAAGAAGATATAACTAGATTACTACTTTCAACTTATTGTAAGACATTATATGCAATAATCTCTTAAATAAATAGGGATCATACTACGCATGTAGCCTAAATACTTTTTCTGATCATCATAGGTATTTTGAGCCTTATGTATTTATATACGAATAGTATTCTCATAAAATATTTGCTTTATGTATGACAAGGGTGCCGATATCTTGATGAGAAATACTAGTTGTGATTTGTGCATTTTTGGAAGATTTTATAACGCTACAAGCTATTTATATACTTGTGTTACATGTATATTTTTTATAACTATTGACTTGCTGAGAAAATATTCATGAAGCATTTAACAAAATGTTAAATGTATAGATGTATATAAGAGGTTATCTCAGTTATTTTATGAATGCATTTGTGTAATAGGCTGATAGGGATGTACCACATAGGCAACAATAATATTGCAAGGACAGGTGCATTAAAAATAGTTAGATCTGTTTATCATTAGAAAATGTGAAATTTTCATCTTTTGTTTTGTTAATGAAATAGCTTTTCAAAATTCAAAGATATTATAAGCTATAATTGAATAATAAAAAGCTCATTATATTTAAATAAGGCTTTTATATAGTTTACAGCAGCTATTTAAGCACCTTGCTTCTTTGAACTAATATGACCTTTTCACTAGTTTTCAGTATGGTGTTGGACCCTTTTGAGGTAACTCAAATTAATGCAATGAATGGAAGATCAGACTTTTAAGGTTTATTAGTCACTCTTCTATGACAGACTGCACCGGGGTGTTTGGTTATAAGAAAACTAGGAGGATGTTGTTGGTTTTACTTCTTGATGAGTAATCACTATATTTGGTTTCTGGCAAAGAAATGCAGTGTTTATTTCTTTCAGAACAATCAGTATGTTAGTTGATTGTTAGTAAAATTCCTTTTATTAGCATCTTATCTATTAGCTGCCAATGTTAGTGGTTATTGAAGGCCCTTAGGTGATTCATTTACAACTATGTTCCATTTAGCTGATCACCTATGGCAGTACTATATATCACACTTTAGCCTTTATTAGCCACATTTTGGTAATAAAAGAATGCCATAGTCTCTTTTTAAGGTTATCAAATGTGATTACTTTAAAACAGAAGAGTGAACTAATAGTTCATAGTAGTTCTTAATAACCTACTAACTAATGTAAGAAAATTCTGTACTTTATTCCTAATATGTAGCTGTCATCAATTTACTAATTGACACAACAGTATATCTATATATTTGGTTCATACAAAAAATTGTTTATGATAGTGATGAGAAGCCTTATTTTTATAGTTATGACTATAGACATTTAGGCAGGTACTGAGTGGATGCTGCTTTTGATAGGAGGTCGATTTGAGTGACTGATGTCATTCGAGTTAGGAGTTTTAAACTCCAGAGGGGTTTGGGTTGGTTATTTTGTTTCATGTTTATGTTATAAATATTTTCTAATAACTTTTCAGACGTTCATATCTTATGTAGTAGGAAACAACCTTAATTTTAAGAATATGATAATCTTACACTATGTTTGTTGTAATGATCAGAATAGTATTCCTATTAGATATATTCTTGTGTATTTCTTAGATCAGTATGCTTGTATTTACATCATTTAATTTTCAATGACTACACTAAAAGGTATATCAGTTAACATTAATGGTTTAAATAATCCTAATAAAAGGATGAATTTAACTAGATATCTTAAGTTACATAAATCCCAGTTAGTATTTTTACAAGAAACTCACTTAACAGAGGATATATTTAGACTTGAATCTAAAACATATAAGATTTTAGTAAGTTCTGAACATACTAAGAAAAAGAGAGGAGTAGCTATCCTATGGAACAGTATAATGCATTTTCCTAAAAGAATAGATACATATAAGGATAATAAAGGAATGTTTTGTGCAGTCACCATAGAAATAAACAGTAAAATCTTCACATTGATTAACATATATTGGATCCCAGGGATAAACACAGTGAAACAACATCTAGATCAAATTGTACTATTCTCTAAAGGGAACATTATTTTGGCAGGAGATTTCAATTGTATTCTAGATTACAAAGACTCTAGTACTAATGGGAAGAGAAGAATATCTACATCATCTAAATTATTAAAAGACTTTTCAGATACTTATTTTTTGAAAGATATAAATTATTTTGCAGATACTACTTCTTTGTTTTACACCTTTTTTCTCATAGACATAACTCATACTCGAGGATAAGAGTTTTTATTTTTTAATAATTTAACAGATTCCTTAAACAAATCAGCAGTGATTTCATGTCCTTTCAGATCATAATTCTATAAGTTTTGAAGTAGTAGTCAATCCAAATTTTAATATTCATATAAAAAGGATCCCAGCTTATATCACAAAATTAAAAGATTTTAATGATTTCATTTCTACAGAAGTACAGAATTTTTTTAGAACTTAACAATACTAATGATATATCAGAAATTTATATATGGGATGCCCTAAAAGCTTATCTATATGGCAGGATATTGAATTGGTACAACAAAAAAAAAGAAAGCTTGGGATAAAGAAATGCAAGATATACAATGTAAATTAGACACTTTAAAACTTAGTAATATGGGTGGTAAAGATATATCAGATAAAAGAAAAGAAATAAATAGGTTAAATAATAAATATCTAGAAATATTAAAACATAAAACTATGATCAATATAGAAAAATTCAAGTTTATAAATTTCTCTTCTAACGCTAAATCCTTAAAAATTCTTGCTAATAAAACAAAAAGATTAAACAGATTTAATCATATTAATGAAATATTCTCCCCTAAAAAAGGAAAAATGGTATCAGAAATTCGTAATATATTAACTGAATTTAGAGAGTTTTTTTATAAACATCAACCAAACAACTACTGAAATTAACTCTAAAGAGGAAATAAAAACATTTATTAATAAATACACTAAAACAAGACTTTCAGAGGAAAATGGGATTTCTACTGTAACAAATATCTTTCAAAGAACTTCAAACTCACATTACCAAATTAAAGCAAAATAAAGCACCAGGTAATGATGGCATCATTCCTGAAATTTACAAATTACTACCTATAAATGCTCTAAATTTGCTTTATAAAGTATTTAATCTTGTTCAGGACAAAAACATAATTCCACCTTCTTGGAAATACACTTTTATTTCTCCTATTTTAAAATCTAACAAAGATCATTCTAAGTGTACCTCCTATAGACCCATCTCCCTATTAAACACTGATTACAAAATATTTATGTCCATTTATGCAGAAAGGCTTAAAACACTTTTACCCAAATTAGTTGATAGTGATCAAATGAGGTATACAATAAAGAGAACTTCATATGATAACATTAAACGAATATTAACTTTAATTGATTTTGTGAAAAATCTTAAAATAAATTTAACCCTGGTTAGTTTAGATATAAATTGTGCTTTCGACTCAGTTACATGGGAATATCTGTTCACTCTATTAAAGGAATTAAATTTCTCCAATAATTTTATCAATCTTAGCACTCTGTTATATGAAGGTAGCCAAGCTTATGTTAAAATTGGTACTAGTATATCTCAAAATATACCAATAGTAAAAGGTACTAAGCAAGGGTGTCCTTTATCCCCTTTTTTATTTTCATTAGTTATGGAACCATGGGCAAATTTAATAAGACACGATACAGATATTGAAGGATACAAATTAAACCCCACTATATCATCTACAATACAAATGTCTGCAGATGGCATATTGATTACTCTTGGGAGTAGAAGGGAATCTATACAAAAACTTTTTAAAAACATGAAATATTTTCAAAAAAAGTACGGCCTTACTTTTAATAATAATAAAACACAAATTCTTTTAACAGGTTCAAAAAAATATAATATACCTGATGAATATAATGAATATATAGCTCAGTCTCAACAAATAGCATATTTAGGTATAATTATTACTAACAATATTAAAGATACCATTCAAATAAACTATAATAAAAGTCTATTACAGATAGAAAATTTAATAAATAAATGGAAGAAATTACCCTTTTCTATGGACGATAAACTTTTAATAATAATAAAGATGATCCTTCTCCCTAAAATCTTATATATAATTCAATCTTTATCTAAACCTCCTTCTTACCAAATAATTAAACATTTTAATTCAATGATTCAGAAATTTTTGTGGCTACCAAATAAGCCAAAGATTGCATTAACATACCATATGTATAATTGGAATAATGGGGGTATAGCTTTACCAAATTTCGAAATGTATTCAATTTCATCAGTATTCAATACAATCTCTCATCTCATTGACTCATTGATATGGAATACACTAAGTGGAAAGAGTTTATAGAGGTATTGTCACAAAATACCAAAGATATGAACAGTTCCTATAAGCTAAATATAATTAATAATCCATTTATTTGGTGGTTAAAAGATTATATTTCTGAAATTTCTTCTCTGAGTTTTAACTCTAAGTATATAGTTTTTCTCTTAAAATCATTTAAAAAATATATATTTAAATATAATATCTATAAGGATTGGCTTTTTTTACTCTTCCCTATTGCCTACACACACAGTTCTATTTTCTCTTCAGATTATACAAAAATGTCTATATTTCAGCAAAAGCATTTAATATTTTGGCACCAAATTATGATAAATAACGAGATAAAATCCAATAGTTTACTCTTGGAAGAGTATAAACTCGATACTTGTTTATGGTTAGAGCTTCAAGAAGCTAAACAATATGTATTAAATAAATTGGATTCTATGTCTCCTATAATTAGGAAAAAATTCCCAAGCTAATACAATTTATGATTTTATCAGTTTTGCATAAATTTCCTAATAACAAGTTATCAAACATTTACAGGGCAATTAAATGTGATTTAGATACACATTCAGATAATTATTGGAAATATTTTCTTTAATTAATAATAATCTCCCTTCTGAGAAAGACAAATTGAATATTTTACAATCAGCAAGTATGACTACTACTTCTTTAAAATGGAAATCATTCACATGGAGATTTTTAAATAGATCATTTATCACTCCTCATAATATAAGTATATTTTCTAAAAAGAATATAACATGGAGATATAATATTGAATTAAATGCTGACTGGTCTCATGTTTTATAATTGCATATATTTAAGAAAATTTGGGATGATATCAATAATTTGTTGCAAACAATTTTTACTGATAATTTCTTTATATCTAAATCACTTGTTTTATTTAATACTCCTGTTCCTGATTGTGTAAAAGAGAATACTTACCCTTTGGTTTGGTCTATACTATCTATAGCTAGGAAAACAATCACTAAGAATTGGAAATCTAGTACAGCACCTACATTTTTGGAATTTAAAAATATACTCCTTGAAACGTGTAATTTGGAAATGTTAACTATTAAATCTAGATCATCTAGAAATACTACATTATATAATTCATGGAATACCATACATGAACTTCTAGAAAAATAGTTTATTAATGTATGTAAACAGATAATTTTTATTAATCCTACAGCTACATTAAGAATTGTTTTTGCATGATGAACATCTTTGTACATAGTTTAGTTACATTGGTTTATATATTAGAAGTTTTTTTTATTTTCTTGTTTTTTAACTTTAAAGAAAAAATGTTATAATTTCATGGAAATATTTGTTCATTTTAATTATTATTTAATACAATTCTTTGGAAAAAAAACATTTCACAAACAAAAAAAATAGAAATATAAGCAATGCTGTAATTATAGATCAAGGTTTAAAGTCAATGTAAACAATGATACTTTCCGCTTGGAGTTAATGCTCCGTAGTGAACAGCCAAAATAAAATATAAAAGTAAAGCACAAAGGAGCAAAACAATGAAGGAGTGGATATACCAAAGTCCCATTCAAAAGTATCCTCGTTGTAAAAATGCGATATAATCCAGGACACACAAGTAAAAACTGAGTAGATTTATTATAATTGTTGAATAGGTTAGCGCTTTCGCTGGTTAGCTTCCTCAGACCTTATACATCAAGATGCTCATAAAAACGGATTTAAATACCCAAAAGGGCGCGAAAATTAAAATCAAAAAATCTCATAAACTTTCTCTTTAATTAAAACATTAAAAATCACTCATTGAAACAGTGTTGACACATCATATCAACCCCTAAGAGCATATAGTGTATATTAAAAACATTCATATATGAAAAAATTATATATTGACGTATAAGAAGTATCTATACAGTTAAATGCAATATGTGTAAAACATCACAGTTCATGAATGATCTGCAGCAAAGCACTAAACACACTGATGTGTCTATAGATACATACAGCAGAAAAAATATAAGGAATATATTGAGACCATCTGTAGCCATTTATTTATTGTGTCTCAAGCTCCTTATTTTTAACAGTGAATAAATAAATAAATGGCTACAAAAAAGCAACTCCAAAGATATTTGAAGAGAAATACAAGCAAAGGCTTCCAGATATAGAACATTTCACAATACAAAAAATAAGATCACAAAGGGGAAATGTACAACAGAAGATTAGTAGAGTAGAACAAATAGAAAAAAGAAGTTATGTACTTACCATAACGTTCCATGTTAGTTGTAACTCACACTAGACATAATTATAGAAGATAATCCATTAATAAACCTGGATATACAGTTAATTGTCATGGTTTGGTTGGGAAGCAACTAACAACAAAACAAATTAGCCAGTGAAACCATTGAGAAACTCCTCTCAATCCTCGAGGAAGGGAGACGGAGGAGGGCGTAACAAGGAAGGCGAGATAAAGGACAACTAACATGGAATGTTATGGTAGGTACATAACTTCTTTATGTTAAGTTGTCCAATCTCACCTTCATTCTTGCTGGATGGGACAGCGTTGCTAGCACCTCAATCCTGGGTGGCTCACTGGAACAGACTCTTCAGAACCGTGGAACCAAAGGAAGCCCTGCCCCGGAAGACCACATCTACTTTGTAATGAGAAATGAATGTATGAGGATCTGCCCAAGTAGCTGCTGCACAAACTGAATCTATGGGCAATCTAGATTGAAACGCTACCAAAGTAGCTACTGACCTTGTTGAATGACCTTTGGGTTTTGTTGGAAGATCTTTTTGTCGCAAATGGTAGGTATGGGCTATGGTGTCTGACAACCATTTTGACAATGTTAATTTAGAAACTGGAAGGCCTTGTTTGTTGGTAGCAAATGAAAGGAACAACTGATCTGATTTTTTCAATTCTTTAGTTCTATGGAGATAGAAACACAGTTGTCTATGCACATCCAATTGGTGTAATCTGTATTCTGCCTTGTTGGAATGATTAGGGAAAAAGACAGAAAGGTCAATGGATTGATTCAAATTGTGTTCTGAACCAACTTTAGGTAGAAAAGATGGGTTAGTTCTCAGAGAAACTCTGTCTTTGTGAAAAACTAGGTATGGAGGGCTAACACATAGTGCATAAAGTTCTGAAACACGCCTGGCAGAAGTAATAGCAACTAAGAAATGAGTTTTCCAAGAGAGAAATTTCAAGGAACATGATGCAGCTGGTTCAAAGGGTGGCAGTATCAAGGAGGCCAGAACCAAATTGACATCCCAAGGTTAAAGGGGCTCTTTTACTGGGGGTCTAAGTAGAGATGTACCTCTCATGAAGGCCTTATAGAGTTTGTGAGACATTATGCTGGAGTTAGAAACTCTGACATGAAAATTTGAAATGGCATCTAGTTGTACTCTGATGGTAGCAGCTGCTGCACCAGAATGAAACAGTTCTGCTAAGAAATCCAAAATCTCGTGTACAGGAGCTGTAAAAGGATCTTAATTTCTGGATTCTGCCCAGTAAGAGAATCTTTTCCATTTGCTAGCAGACTTTCCTTGTATTTGTCTTATGGGAGGAAACAATAATATCACACACTGCTGGGGAGACATTGGGAAGCCTGGCTAGGATTGGAAGTGGAGTAACCAAGCTGTGAGCTTGAGAGACTGGAGGGATTGGTGTAGCCCGCCTGATTGATGAATCAAGAGGTCCGGTACTGGGTCCGGAATCAAAGGCTGGGCTAGAAGGTGGGGGTGAAGGAACGGAAACCAAATCTGTCGAGGCCAACAGGGGGCAATGAGGATTATTTTGCAACCCAACAATTTTGCTTTCTGAATGACTTTTGGAATTAGGGGAAAGGGGGGAAATGCATAAAGGAGTCCCTGAGGCCAATCGTGGACTAGAGAGTCTATGGGTGTCTGACCTGGAAGAGGAACAAGGGAGAAGTAGCTGCTGCATTTGTTGTTGAGGGTAGAGGCAAGGAGATCGCAGCAAGGCTGGCCCCATTTGCAAAAATAAGATCCACAATTTCCTGTTTCAGAGACAACTCGTGAGGCATGAGGATAGCCCTGCTAAGCCTGTCCGCTATTACGTTGGATGTTCCAGGGATATGCATTGCTGTCAGAAACTGTTGGGAGGAAATCGCCCATTACCACAGTCTCAGGGCCTCTCGGCACAAGGGGTAAGACCTGGTTCTGCCCTGTTTGTTGATGTACCAAACCACTGACATATTGTCCGTCTGTATTGCAATCGTCCTGGCAGGGAGAGAGTCTTGAAGAGCTTGTAATGCTAGGAGCACCACTCATGTCCAAGAAGTTGATGTGCAAGTGATACTGTGAGGTTGCCATGTGCCTTGGACTGTCTTCCTAGATAATGCCCCCCCCACCCTATCAGGGAAGCATCCATGGTCACTGTGGTGACCGGATGGGGTTCCATGAAAGGTCTGCCCTGAGTAACTAGTTGGGGAGACCATCCACCAGGAAAGGTGTCCTTTGCAAGATTCTGTAATTAGCATCATATGAGACATGGGTAATTCCTGGAAGGACCATTGTGTGAAAAGAAGCCACTGAAGGATTCTCATGTGAAAGCGTGCTATGGGAACTAGAAGAATTGCTGCTGCCATGGACCCTAGAGCTTGAAGAACATATTTGACTTGAATTATTTTGCTTGTCAGGAGAAGTGACACCTGTTTTCAAATAATGGAAACTCTTTCCTGAAGCAATTTTACAATAATTTTTCTTGTGCTTAGCTCTGCTCCTATGTATGTAATAGATTGACAGGGTAACAAGGCAGATTTTTTGAAGTTTATTGTGATGCCTAGTTGAGCACAGGATGCGATGGTATAATCTCGTGCCTCTATAAGTTGTTGCCTGGTGGTAGCAGTGAGGAGCCAGTCATCCAGATAAGGAAACACCTGGAATCCTAGACATCTCAGGTGAGCTGTGGCTACTGCCATGAATTTGGTGAACACCCTGGAGGCTGTGGTGAGACCAAAGAGCAGAGCTCTGAATTGGTAATAACTGGCCCCTAACCGGAAGCGTAGAAATCTCCTGGACCATCTGTCCATTTTTATATGATAGTACGCATCCTGAAGATCTATGGAGCACATCCAACTGTCCTGACCCAGAAAGGGGAGAATGGACTTGCAGGGTCATCATCTAGAACTTTTTTTTTGTACAGATTTGTTTAACCTACTGAGATCCAGAATTGGTCTCCAGTCCCCTGTCTTTTTGGGCACTAAAAAGAATCTTGAGTAAGTTCCAGATCCTACTTGGTCTATGGGACTTCCTGGATTGTTTTTTTTCTAGCAGTCTTGAAACTTCTGTGACTGCCTGATCCCTTAGATTGGGTGGAACATCTGGGATGGATTTTTTTGAAACAAAAGGGGATTGATGAAAGAGAATCTTGTAACCTCCGGATATAATGGCTAGTACCCATTTGTCTTTTGTAACATTTTGCCAGGTGATTGGGTACAATGAAAGCCTTCCCCAGACTGCCTCCAGAGTTGAGCAGTCAGGCATCCTTCAGGGATGTTGATAGGGTTTGGAAGAGAACGCATCTCTGTCACCCTGATTTTGGCGGACCCCTCTGCCAAGAGGGTGGCGTCTGCCATTGTTATTATTTCCCCTCTGCCCCTGGGGGAAAATTCACCACGTGCATCAGGCAAGGGTCCCTGGGATTTTAGAAACCACATCTTTCCACCCTTCTGACCCTTTGGGCATGGTCTAGTAGGAGTGGAAAAATGGACTCCGACATCAGAGAGCATCTTGCCTTCCTGCTGGCACCTGGTAAGCATGTCTTTCACCTGAGGCCCAAAGAGAGAGAAGCCATCAAAGGGGGTATTGGTGAAGGACGCCTGAAAATTTCCACAAACTGACACAGCCGCAGCCAAGAATGTCTCCTAAGAGCCACTCCTGTACATGCAGTTCTACCGCTCCATCGGCTGCATATGAAATGAGCCTCATGGAGGAGTTGACTACTGAATTAAGAGTCGCCAGCTGGGTAGCTACCTTGGCTGAAGCTCCTCAGCTGTGGGATCTTGTGGGTATCTCCAAGCTCTTTTAGAAGATCCCTCCGAAGCCTAGTAAAATGGAAAAAAGAAGTTATGTACCTACCATAACATTCCATGTTAGTTGTCTTCTTCGCTTCTTTCTTGCTGGTTGGGTTCGGAGCCGATCCTTGGCTCCGACTCGGCCATCTTCAAAAGCTCGAGAGCTGTTTACTGGCTCGAGGCCACCCCATATCCCATGATGCCTGGTGCTAGATACCCAAATCTCATTTGGTAAGTCTAACTGCAGACATAATAAGGAGAGAATCCTATCCTAGAAGGTGTAAATCCTACCAGTGAGGCTACTAGGCAGAAAGGAATAGCCAGAGAAGGCTCAGCCAGTGAAATGCATAAGGAACTCTTCTCGGTCTACTACGGCTACAGGATAGCTTCCAAAAAAAAAGGGCTTTAAAGGGGTTTTTGTTTTAAAACCTTAAAAAAAAAGAAAATCTGTTATTGTAAAGTTCCTATCAGCCCATGATAAGGAAATGGTACTAAAGACATGGGAAAAATCCCCAATCAAACTGAAAGACATTATACGCTTTGATAATGACTATTCTTCTTCAGTATTATCAAAAAGGAAATTTTTCTTTCCTTTAGTCAGAGAACTAAAAAAGAATAAAATAAAAACCCATTTGCTTTTTCCTGCAAGACTGAAAATATTTTATCAAGATGGTTTTAAAATTTTTGATGACCTAGACAATGCAATAACTTAAATAAAATCTAATAACATACTGGAAAAACTAGATGAAATGGAGTGGGCCAGTCCTAGTCTAAAAGAAATGCTGAGAACAACACTTGGAAAACATTTGACCCTAAAAAAAAAATCAAAAGATAATTCATATCAAGTACATATTTGCACTTGATTCACTCAGTTGGGGAAATGAAACTGGACATCCAGGTGAGCTTTTGGTATTATATTTAATATAATGTAAATTGGTTAACTAAATAGTTGTTTATTTTGTTTTGTAGAATAGACGTTTGTTGGGATTTTTTTTTTCATTTGTACTATTTGTTTAAGATTAATTATCTTAATGTTTATTGGTTTGATTCCCATGGATGCAGTGATTCTCCTGTCTCGGATATCTATGCTTCCAGATGACTTGTAGTGGTGCTTATCATTAGGGGGATTTGTGATTTTGGTTCTGTTAGTGGTTGGAAAACTTTTATTTAGTTATAATTGCTGTATTTGTATTTTATTTGATTTATGGTTAATTGTTTGATAAAGGAATCTTGTATGATGGTCCAATGTATAGTTGCAGAATTGCTGTGCTAGTGATGGTACTTCTGACCCGGGATATGAGTGGCAGTGTGGCTGGAGTAATGGTATGGCTTTGTTGTCGTTTCTGAGTTGTTGGTGTGTTTAATTGGAGGCTCTGGTTTGGTGCTCTAGCACTGTAGAGACATGTGTGGTGTTGTTTGTGTTAATTGTATGTTTTGGTGCCTGTGTGCTTTGGTCGGAGATTAACCAGAGAGTCTGGTTGATAGTGTGGTGAAGCTTTGCTTGATAGCTGTCATTGCTTCGTGTTGTGTATGCAAGGTTTTTTTTCTCATCTCTCAGTATAGAGGAGTCTCGAGACATTGCCTTATATGCAGTTAAGTAATGTTTTACTTACTATTTCCCGCCGGAACTTTGAAAGCTTTATCTTCATGATGAGCACGAGACTGTGGCATCCATCGTGGCTGGAAAGCTCGGAGCTTTCTTAAAACGTCATCATGAAGGCGTCGGAAGTAAATTGATCTTCTGATCCTCACCAGGAAGCTACTGAATCGAATTTGTTTCCTCATACAGCATACGGAAAGAAGATATAACTAGATTACTACTTTCAACTTATTGTAAGACATTATATGCAATAATCTCTTAAATAAATAGGGATCATACTACGCATGTAGCCTAAATACTTTTTCTGATCATCATAGGTATTTTTGAGCCTTATGTATTTATATACGAATAGTATTCTCATAAAATATTTGCTTTATGTATGACAAGGGTGCCGATATCTTGATGAGAAATACTAGTTGTGATTTGTGCATTTTTGGAAGATTTTATAACGCTACAAGCTATTTATATACTTGTGTTACATGTATATTTTTTATAACTATTGACTTGCTGAGAAAATATTCATGAAGCATTTAACAAAATGTTAAATGTATAGATGTATATAAGAGGTTATCTCAGTTATTTTATGAATGCATTTGTGTAATAGGCTGATAGGGATGTACCACATAGGCAACAATAATATTGCAAGGACAGGTGCATTAAAATAGTTCTGTTTATCATTAGGAAATGTGAAATTTCATCTCTTGTTTTGGTAATGAAATAGCTTTTCAAAATTCAAAGATAGTATAGCTATAATTGAATAATAAAAAGCTCATTATATTTAAATAAGGCTTTTATATAGTTTACAGCAGCTATTTAAGCACCTTGCTTCTTTGAACTAATATGACCTTTTCACTAGTTTTCAGTATGGTGTTGGACCCTTTTGAGGTAACTCAAATTAATGCAATGAATGGAAGATCAGACTTTTAAGGTTTATTAGTCACTCTTCTATGACAGACTGCACCGGGGTGTTTGGTTATAAGAAAACTAGGAGGATGTTGTTGGTTTTACTTCTTGATGAGTAATCACTATATTTGGTTTCTGGCAAAGAAATGCAGTGTTTATTTCTTTCAGAACAATCAGTATGTTAGTTGATTGTTAGTAAAATTCCTTTTATTAGCATCTTATCTATTAGCTGCCAATGTTAGTGGTTATTGAAGGCCCTTAGGTGATTCATTTACAACTATGTTCCATTTAGCTGATCACCTATGGCAGTACTATATATATCACACTTTAGCCTTTATTAGCCACATTTTGGTAATAAAAGAATGCCATAGTCTCTTTTTAAGGTTATCAAATGTGATTACTTTAAAACAGAAGAGTGAACTAATAGTTCATAGTAGTTCTTAATAACCTACTAACTAATGTAAGAAAATTCTGTACTTTATTCCTAATATGTAGCTGTCATCAATTTACTAATTGACACAACAGTATATCTATATATTTGGTTCATACAAAAAATTGTTTATGATAGTGATGAGAAGCCTTATTTTTATAGTTATGACTATAGACATTTAGGCAGGTACTGAGTGGATGCTGCTTTTGATAGGAGGTCGATTTGAGTGACTGATGTCATTCGAGTTAGGAGTTTTAAAACTCCAGAGGGGTTCGGGTTGGTTATTTTGTTTCATGTTTATGTTATAAATATTTTCTAATAACTTTTCAGACGTTCATATCTTATGTAGTAGGAAACAACCTTAATTTTAAGAATATGATAATCTTACACTATGTTTGTTGTAATGATCAGAATAGTATTCCTATTAGATATATTCTTGTGTATTTCTTAGATCAGTATGCTTGTATTTACATCATTTAATTTTCAATGACTACACTAAAAGGTATATCAGTTAACATTAATGGTTTAAATAATCCTAATAAAAGGATGAATTTAACTAGATATCTTAAGTTACATAAATCCCAGTTAGTATTTTTACAAGAAACTCACTTAACAGAGGATATATTTAGACTTGAATCTAAAACATATAAGATTTTAGTAAGTTCTGAACATACTAAGAAAAAGAGAGGAGTAGCTATCCTATGGAACAGTATAATGCATTTTCCTAAAAGAATAGATACATATAAGGATAATAGAGGAATGTTTTGTGCAGTCACCATAGAAATAAACAGTAAAATCTTCACATTGATTAACATATATTGGATCCCAGGGATAAACACAGTGAAACAACATCTAGATCAAATTGTACTATTCTCTAAAGGGAACATTATTTTGGCAGGAGATTTCAATTGTATTCTAGATTACAAAGACTCTAGTACTAATGGGAAGAGAAGAATATCTACATCATCTAAATTATTAAAAGACTTTTCAGATACTTATTTTTTGAAAGATATAAATTATTTTGCAGATACTACTTCTTTGTTTTACACCTTTTTTCTCATAGACATAACTCATACTCGAGGATAAGAGTTTTTATTTTTTAATAATTTAACAGATTCCTTAAACAAATCAGCAGTGATTTCATGTCCTTTCAGATCATAATTCTATAAGTTTTGAAGTAGTAGTCAATCCAAATTTTAATATTCATATAAAAGGATCCCAGCTTATATCACAAAATTAAAAGATTTTAATGATTTCATTTCTACAGAAGTACAGAATTTTTTTAGAACTTAACAATACTAATGATATATCAGAAATTTATATATGGGATGCCCTAAAAGCTTATCTATATGGCAGGATATTGAATTGGTACAACAAAAAAAAGAAAGCTTGGGATAAAGAAATGCAAGATATACAATGTAAATTAGACACTTTAAAACTTAGTAATATGGGTGGTAAAGATATATCAGATAAAAGAAAAGAAATAAATAGGTTAAATAATAAATATCTAGGAATATTAAAACATAAAACTATGATCAATATAGAAAAATTCAAGTTTATAAATTTCTCTTCTAACGCTAAATCCTTAAAAATTCTTGCTAATAAAACAAAAAGATTAAACAGATTTAATCATATTAATGAAATATTCTCCCCTAAAAAAGGAAAAATGGTATCAGAAATTCGTAATATATTAACTGAATTTAGAGAGTTTTTTTTATAAACATCAACCAAACAACTACTGAAATTAACTCTAAAGAGGAAATAAAAACATTTATTAATAAATACACTAAAACAAGACTTTCAGAGGAAAATGGGATTTCTACTGTAACAAATATCTTTCAAAGAACTTCAAACTCACATTACCAAATTAAAGCAAAATAAAGCACCAGGTAATGATGGCATCATTCCTGAAATTTACAAATTACTACCTATAAATGCTCTAAATTTGCTTTATAAAGTATTTAATCTTGTTCAGGACAAAAAAGTACAGTTTTGTACCTACCATAAATGTAGATGTTCGAGGATTCCATTGCTGCAGTCCTAACAATTGGGTATAGTCCGCATCCAGTCGGCCCGAATACCAGAGTATAAGGCTGACGTCGGTCATGGCGCATTAGACTGACGTCAGTACGTCAGGGTACTAATGCGCATGACCGGCGTCCTATCCTCAGTCTTTTCTTGCCCCAGATGTCAGAAGACCCTAAAAAGACAAGGCCCAAAAAACCTGCACCAAAACATGAACAATATATACAAAAATAGAAGCAGGTAAACTCACCTACACTACCACCCCTAAACACAGAGGGGAAGGAGGGAGGGTAAATTGGACTGCAGCAATGGAATCCTCGAACATCTACATTTATGGTAGGTACAAAACTGTACTATGTTCTTCGTCTTCCATTGCTGCAGTCCTAACAATTGGGTAGAATCCCAAAGCAGAGGTAAGGGAGGCTGGCAAATCATAAAGAAGCAGGAGCTGACAACATGCCTTGCAAAACAGCTGTGGCAAAACCAGCCCTAGACTTAGAGTAGATAGGAAGGTGATAATGCTTAGAGAAAGTATGCACTGAACTCCAAGTAGCTGCTTCCAAAATATCCTTAGTTGCCACCCCCCGTAGAAATGCTGTTGAAGTGGCAGTAGCCCTAGTGGAATGAGGCCTAATCCCAGCTGGAACCTCCTTGCCATGATGGGAATAACAAAATGCAATGCAAAAGCCAATCCATCTAGAAATAGTTTGTTTTGACACAGGCTTGCCCTGTGAACTCAAAGCAAAAGAAACAAACAACTGCTGAGACTGTCTAAAATCCTTAGTCCTGCTTAAGTAATAACGCAATTGCCTGTGTACATCTAAAGTATGCAAAATCTTTTCCCCTTTATTTTGGGGGTCTGCATAAAAAGTAGGCAAATGAATAGTCTGGTTTAAAGCCACACTAGAAACCACCTTAGGCATAAAGGAAGGATTAGTACGTAATGATACCCTATCCTTATGGAAAATCAAAAAGGGCTCGACTGCCATAAGGGCCTGCAACTCAGACACCCTTCTTGCAGAAGTAATAGCCAACAAAAAAGCAGTCTTCCATGACAAATATTTCAATTCAGCAGTAGCCGCAGGCTCAAAGGGTTGTAGAGTAAGTTTTTCCAACACAAAATTGAGATCCCAAGCAGGAGTAGGAGCTCTACGTGGTGTCTTATATTCTTTGCCCCTCTAAGAAACTGCTTGAACAAAGGATGTGAAAACAAAGGTGGGTCACAATCATAGTGAGCTGAAATTGCTGCAGCATGAATCTTAATAGAAGAGAAGGACAACCCTTTGTCCAATAGCTCGGTAAGATATTGAAGAGCCACACTCAAATTAGGCTCAGAAATCTCCAAATTCCTTGCTGCACTCCAAAATAAAAATCTCTTCCATTTTGCTGCGTACACTCTCCTTGTACTAGGTCGTCTAGCTTCCATAATCACATTTAAAACTTGTTGAGGAAGTTGAGACCTGCTGTGTTTCAACACAGAATATGCCAGGCTGTTAGATGAAGAGAGTGAAGCTTGACATTGAGCAGATGACCGTCCTCTTGAGATAACAGACGAGGAATCAGAGGTAAAGGCCATGGAGGCTTCTGTACCAGACTCCGTAGTAGTGGGTACCAGTGTTGCCGAGGCCAATCTGGAGCTATCAAAATCATCCTTGGCCTGTCTTGTCTGACCTTTAATAGCACCTTTGGAAGAAGAGGCAGAGGTGGAAAGGCATACACATGAAGATTTCCCCAACTGAAAGACAGAGCATCCACTTTCCAAGCTGTGGGATGAAACCCCTTTGTGCAATACTTTGGCAGCCGGTGGTTTAGTGGAGAAGCGAACAGATCTATGTCTGGAGTTCCCCATGACACTGTCAATGTCTGAAATACATGAAGATCCAGTTTCCACTCGTGGGGATCCATGATTTGTCTGCTTAACACATCTGCTAAGGAGTTCTGTGCTCCTGGCAGAAACCTTGCCTGAAGAGTTAGTTGCAAGCTTAGCGCAATCTCCCATAAAATCATTGCTTGCCTGCATAGAGGATAAGAATGTGTTCCCCCTTGCTTGTTGATGTACCACATGACAGTTGTGTTGTCTGTTAGAATCAACACCTGTCCTGGAAGAAGTAACTCTTTGAAAGCCAGTAAAGCGAACTGGACTGCTAACATCTCCTTCATGTTGATATGTAGATGCTGTAGTCTGGCAGGCCACTTGTCTTGTATCCACTCTCCATTTAGATGAGCTCCCCAAGCAATGTCCGAGGCATCTGTCGTTAAAATCTGACTCGCCTCTGGCCGGGTCACAGAGAGTCCCTTGTTTAGGTGACATTCCTGAGCCCACCACAAAAATTCCCTGTGAAGGCAAGGTATTATGGGAATGACAGTGTCTAAATCCTGGCAGTGCTGTGTCCATACATTTTTGAGATACCATTGTAACTTCCTCATATGCAGTTTGGCATTGGGAAGCACCAGAATACAAGATGCCATGAACCCTAATGCTTGAAGGACTGTCTCTGCAGTCAGCACGGACTGATGAGATAGATGATGGAAGTAAAGTGATAGACTCATTTGTTTGTCCGGGGTTAAAAAGGCCATCTGGGCTGCTGTATTCAGTCTCACACCCAGAAAGCACATGTCTTGAGAGGGTACTAGACTGGACTTTATTTCGTTCACAGAATACCCTAGGCATCTTAGCACTGCTAAAACATATTCCAGATGCTGTAGAAGGTCTTCTTTTTCTTGAGCCAGAATCAGGCAGTCGTCTAAGGAAGGATAGATTTGAATTCCTTGTAGCCTGAAGTAAGCTATCACTGGAGCCAGAACCTTGGTGAATACTCTGGGCGCAGTAGATAAGCCAAAGGGCAATGCAGAGAACTGATAATGAGAACCTCCAGCTCGAAACCGCAGATACTTCCTGCAACTTAGCTTGATAGGCACATGAAGGTAAGCTTCCTTGAGATCTAAAGTTACCATCCAGTGATCCTTGCCCAGCAGAGGTAAAAGCTGTTGTAACGTCAACATCTTGAACTTGGGAATGTCCAGATAAGTGTTGAGGAGAGATAAATCCAAAATTGGTCTCCACGTGTTCCCCTTCTTTGGTACTAGGAACATGCGGGAATAAAATCCTAGGCCCCTTTCTGATACAGGGACTGGCTGAATGGCCCCCATTTTGAGTAACTGAGAAACTTGTTTGTGAGCCACTTTTCTTTGTGGAGGAGGAACGTCTGGCATGCCTTTGAAAGGGGGCATTGTATGGAAATAAAACCTGTAACCGTGGTGAATAATGTCCAACACCCATCTGTCTTGAGTAATTAAATCCCAATTTTCTTTGAAAAGAGACAGTCGTCCTCCCAAAGGAGCTGCCAGACGAGAATCTACTGGCAGCTGAAAAGGCAGGTCATTGGGTATGCTTACGAAAGGACTGACCCCTGCCCTCACCAGAAGTCTGAGCAGGTGAACTCCCTGTTCTAGACCTAAAAGAACCTTGAGCCCTGCCCCTACCACGTCTAGACCTACCCCTAGACTGGGAGTCATAAGCAGGATAAGTCCACCCCTTAGCAGGCCAATTTCTACTAAACTTCGGTGGCTGTACCTGCAAAAAATCCTTAACAGTTTGCATAGATTTAGCTTTGTCCTCCATTTTCTTTAAAACTGTTTCCACAGGCGAACCAAACAACACATCAGACTGTAAAGGTGCATCCAAAATCCTTGTCTTAACATGCTCAGCCAAATTCTGATCCCTTAACCAGGCATGCCTGCGAAGAACCGAACTAGTGGCAGCCACCCTCGAGGAGGCCTGCACAGCATCAAAGCCACATTGCAAAGAATGCTTGCCCACTTGTTCAGACACATAAACCAAATCTAGCAACTCTTTACACTCAATACCTTCCGCCAAAGCATCCACCTTAGACTTCAATTGAGAAAGGAGATAATTTTGATATTTCAGCATGTGGAACTGACAATTCAATGCTCTCATGGCTAGAGTGGAAGAAGTATACAGTTTCTTACCCCACCTATCCAAAGCCCTAGCCTCCTTGTCAGTGGGAACAGGATTTCTAACCACAGAGGCTTTAACACCTTTAGGCCCCTGAGAAACAGTTTCTGGGTCCGCCCTAGGACTCTTAAATAAATACTTAGGAGCTTCGGGCACCCTATAGTACCTATCAGGTTTAACAGGAGCAGGAGGCAAAGAATCAGGGTTCAGGGAAGCCTCTGCAAAAACATCTTCCACCACAGTCAACACAGGAGGTATAGCTAAGGGCCTATGCTGGGGTAAAAACAAGAATTCCCTAAGCCTCTTCCTGGAATCAGAGTAATCCTGGCCTTCCCATTTAAAGTGCTCCCTCATGGAATGCAGAGTCTCTGAAAATGAAAAATCCTCAGGAGGAGAAGCCGAAGGAGTGGCATCATCCACATCAGAATCAGAATAAGGAGGATACTCCTGTAAATCATCATCAGAGGACTCAGAAGCCTCTGAACCTTGTTCAAAACTGGCAAACTCCGGCTCCACCCTAGGCCTCTTAGCAGGAGGGCCCATAGAACCTCTAATCATAGTAATCAAATCTTCTGCCATTTTAAGCATATGTCTCTTAGGTACAGAACCCGAAAAACTAGGAGAAGCCCCCACTGAAGCTGAAATTGGCCTACCTCTAAAAGAAGCTTTAGCAACAGAAGGAGAGGCTCTAACCAGAATAGGCACCTGAGAAGCCCCTTCAGCCTGGCCTGCCTCCTGAGATGGGGCATCCTGTAACAGTAAAGTTTCTGCCGGAGACTCCATAGAAACTCCTGGCAAAACCTCTGGCTCCACTGAGCCTCCTAAAGCACCGACGTCCGGGGCTGCCGGTTCTTCAACCCTAGGCTTCGCTGTTTTGTCCTTGCGCTTCTTGGACGAAGCGGGCGTCGGAGCATCCGACGGCATTTTATAATTACAACGTTTCCCAAACACTAACCTGGCACAGTCTAACCTCCTCTTAATAGTGCGTTTGTTAAACCTAGCACAAGAGCGGCAACCAACAACGTCGTGCTCAGGCCCTAAACAAGGTATACACAAAGTATGGAAATCCTTATGCGGTATCTGTTTCCCACAAGAAATACAGTTATTCACTTTTTCTGACATCCGGTTAAATACTGAGGCAAGAAAAACCAAAATGTTCCCAACGGGTACTTAGCCAACTCTGATTCGGTCTGAAACTCCGGTTTCGGAAATATCTCAGAACGCCAACCTGCACTCGCAAAACTGCTTCTGCATCGGATCACGCGGCAAAAAAGACTGAGGATAGGACGCCGGTCATGCGCATTAGTACCCTGACGTACTGACGTCAGTCTAATGCGCCATGACCGACGTCAGCCTTATACTCTGGTATTCGGGCCGACTGGATGCGGACTATACCCAATTGTTAGGACTGCAGCAATGGAAGACGAAGAACATCATAATTCCACCTTCTTGGAAATACACTTTTATTTCTCCTATTTTAAAATCTAACAAAGATCATTCTAAGTGTACCTCCTATAGACCCATCTCCCTATTAAACACTGATTACAAAATATTTATGTCCATTTATGCAGAAAGGCTTAAAACACTTTTACCCAAATTAGTTGATAGTGATCAAATGAGGTATACAATAAAGAGAACTTCATATGATAACATTAAACGAATATTAACTTTAATTGATTTTGTGAAAAATCTTAAAACAAATTTAACCCTGGTTAGTTTAGATATAAATTGTGCTTTCGACTCAGTTACATGGGAATATCTGTTCACTCTATTAAAGGAATTAAATTTCTCCAATAATTTTATCAATCTTATCACTCTGTTATATGAAGGTAGCCAAGCTTATGTTAAAATTGGTACTAGTATATCTCAAAATATACCAATAGTAAAAGGTACTAAGCAAGGGTGTCCTTTATCCCCTCTTTTATTTTCATTAGTTATGGAACCATGGGCAAATTTAATAAGACACGATACAGATATTGAAGGATACAAATTAAACCCCACTATATCATCTACAATACAAATGTCTGCAGATGGCATATTGATTACTCTTGGGAGTAGAAGGGAATCTATACAAAAACTTTTTAAAAACATGAAATATTTTCAAAAAGAGTACGGCCTTACTTTTAATAATAATAAAACACAAATTCTTTTAACAGGTTCAAAAAAATATAATATACCTGATGAATATAATGAATATATAGCTCAGTCTCAACAAATAGCATATTTAGGTATAATTATTACTAACAATATTAAAGATACCATTCAAATAAACTATAATAAAAGTCTATTACAGATAGAAAATTTAATAAATAAATGGAAGAAATTACCCTTTTCTATGGACGATAAACTTTTAATAATAATAAAGATGATCCTTCTCCCTAAAATCTTATATATAATTCAATCTTTATCTAAACCTCCTTCTTACCAAATAATTAAACATTTTAATTCAATGATTCAGAAATTTTTGTGGCTACCAAATAAGCCAAGGATTGCATTAACATACCATATGTATAATTGGAATAATGGGGGTATAGCTTTACCAAATTTCGAAATGTATTCAATTTCATCAGTATTCAATACAATCTCTCATCTCATTGATATGGAATACACTAAGTGGAAAGAGTTTATAGAGGTATTGTCACAAAATACCAAAGATATGAACAGTTCCTAGAAGCTAAATATAATTAATAATCCATTTATTTGGTGGTTAAAAGATTATATTTCTGAAATTTCTTCTCTGAGTTTTAACTCTAAGTATATAGTTTTTCTCTTAAAATCATTTAAAAAATATATATTTAAATATAATATCTATAAGGATTGGCTTTTTTTACTCTTCCCTATTGCCTACACACACAGTTCTATTTTCTCTTCAGATTATACAAAAATGTCTATATTTCAGCAAAAGCATTTAATATTTTGGCACCAAATTATGATAAATAACGAGATAAAATCCAATAGTTTACTCTTGGAAGAGTATAAACTCGATACTTGTTTATGGTTAGAGCTTCAAGAAGCTAAACAATATGTATTAAATAAATTGGATTCTATGTCTCCTATAATTAGGAAAAAATTCCCAAGCTAATACAATATATGATTTTATCAGTTTTGCATAAATTTCCTAATAACAAGTTATCAAACATTTACAGGGCAATTAAATGTGATTTAGATACACATTCAGATAATTATTGGAAATATTTTTCTTTAATTAATAATAATCTCCCTTCTGAGAAAGACAAATTGAATATTTTACAATCAGCAAGTATGACTACTACTTCTTTAAAATGGAAATCATTCACATGGAGATTTTTAAATAGATCATTTATCACTCCTCATAATATAAGTATATTTTCTAAAAAGAATATAACATGGAGATATAATATTGAATTAAATGCTGACTGGTCTCATGTTTTATAATTGCATATATTTAAGAAAATTTGGGATGATATCAATAATTTGTTGCAAACAATTTTTACTGATAATTTCTTTATATCTAAATCACTTGTTTTATTTAATACTCCTGTTCCTGATTGTGTAAAAGAGAATACTTACCCTTTGGTTTGGTCTATACTATCTATAGCTAGGAAAACAATCACTAAGAATTGGAAATCTAGTACAGCACCTACATTTTGGAATTTAAAATATACTCCTTGAAACGTGTAATTTGGAAATGTTAACTATTAAATCTAGATCATCTAGAAATACTACATTATATAATTCATGGAATACCATACATGAACTTCTAGAAAAATAGTTTATTAATGTATGTAAACAGATAATTTTTATTAATCCTACAGCTACATTAAGAATTGTTTTTGCATGATGAACATCTTTGTACATAGTTTAGTTACATTGGTTTATATATTAGAAGTTTTTTTTATTTTCTTGTTTTTTAACTTTAAAGAAAAAATGTTATAATTTCATGGAAATATTTGTTCATTTTAATTATTATTTAATACAATTCTTTGGAAAAAAAACATTTCACAAACAAAAAAAATAGAAATATAAGCAATGCTGTAATTATAGATCAAGGTTTAAAGTCAATGTAAACAATGATACTTTCCCGCTTGGAGTTAATGCTCCATAGTGAACAGCCAAAATAAAATACAAAAGTAATGCACAAAGGAGCAAAACAATGAAGGAGTGGATATACCAAAGTCCCATTCAAGAGTATACTCGTTGTAGAAATGCGATATAATCCAAGACACACAAGTAAAAACTGAGTAGATTTATTATAATTGTTGAATAGGTTAGCGCTTTCGCTGGTTAGCTTCCTCAGACCTTATACATCAAAATGCTCATAAAAACGGATTTAAATACCCAAAAGGGCGCGAAAATTGAAATTAAAAAATCTCATAAACTTTCTCTTTAATTGATACATTAAAAATCACTCATTAAAACAGTGTTGACACATCATATCAACCCCTGAGAACATATAGTGTATATTAAAAACATTCATATATGAAAAAAATGTTTATATATTGACATATAAGAAGTATCTATACAGTTAAATGCAATATGTGTAAAACATCACAGTTCATGAATGATCTGCAGCAAAGCACTAAACACACTGATGTGTCTATAGATACATACAGCAGAAAAAATATAAGGAATATATTGAGACCATCTGTAGCCATTTCTTTATTGTGTCTCAAGCTCCTCATTTTTAACAGTGAATAAATAAATAAATGGCTACAAAAAAGCAACTCCAAAGATATTTGAAGAGAAATACAAGCAAAGGCTTCCAGATATAGAACATTTCACAATACAAAAAATAAGATCACAAAGGGGAAATGTACAACAGAAGATTAGTAGAGTAGAACAAATAGAAAAAAGAAGTTATGTACTTACCATAACGTTCCATGTTAGTTGTAGCTCACACTAGACATAATTATAGAAGATAATCCATTAATAAACCTGGATATACAGTTAATTGTCATGGATTGGTTGGGAAGCAACTAACAACAAAACAAATTAGCCAGTGAAACCATTGAGAAACTCCTCTCAATCCTCAAGGAAGGGAGACGGAGGGAGGAACGTAACAAGGAAGGCGAGATGAAGGACAACTAACATGGAATGTTATGGTAGGTACATAACTTCTTTATGTTAAGTTGTCCAATCTCACCTTCATTCTTGCTGGATGGGACAGCGTTGCTAGCACCTCAATCCTGGGTGGCTCACTGGAACAGACTCTTCAGAACCGTGGAACCAAAGGAAGCCCTGCCCCGGAAGACCACATCTACTTTGTAATGAGAAATGAATGTATGAGGATCTGCCCAAGTAGCTGCTGCACAAACTGAATCTATGGGCAATCTAGATTGAAACGCTACCAAAGTAGCTACTGACCTTGTTGAATGACCTTTGGGTTTTGTTGGAAGATCTTTTTGTCGCAAATGGTAGGTATGGGCTATGGTGTCTGACAACCATTTTGACAATGTTAATTTAGAAACTGGAAGGCCTTGTTTGTTGGTAGCAAATGAAAGGAACAACTGATCTGATTTTTTCAATTCTTTAGTTCTATGGAGATAGAAACACAGTTGTCTATGCACATCCAATTGGTGTAATCTGTATTCTGCCTTGTTGGAATGATTAGGGAAAAAGACAGAAAGGTCAATGGATTGATTCAAATTGTGTTCTGAACCAACTTTAGGTAGAAAAGATGGGTTAGTTCTCAGAGAAACTCTGTCTTTGTGAAAAACTAGGTATGGAGGGCGAACACATAGTGCATAAAGTTCTGAAACACGTCTGGCAGAAGTAATAGCAACTAAGAAATGAGTTTTCCAAGAGAGAAATTTCAAGGAACATGATGCAGCTGGTTCAAAGGGTGGCAGTATCAAGGAGGCCAGAACCAAATTGACATCCCAAGGTTAAAGGGGCTCTTTTACTGGGGGTCTAAGTAGAGATGTACCTCTCATGAAGGCCTTATAGAGTTTGTGAGACATTATGCTGGAGTTAGAAACTCTGACATGAAAATTTGAAATGGCATCTAGTTGTACTCGGATGGTAGCAGCTGCTGCACCAGAATGAAACAGTTCTGCTAAGAAATCCAAAATCTCGTGTACAGGAGCTGTAAAAGGATCTTAATTTCTGGATTCTGCCCAGTAAGAGAATCTTTTCCATTTGCTAGCAGACTTTCCTTGTATTTGTCTTATGGGAGGAAACAATAATATCACACACTGCTGGGGAGACATTGGGAAGCCTGGCTAGGATTGGAAGTGGAGTAACCAAGCTGTGAGCTTGAGAGACTGGAGGGATTGGTGTAGCCCGCCTGATTGATGAATCAAGAGGTCCGGTACTGGGTCCGGAATCAAAGGCTGGGCTAGAAGGTGGGGGTGAAGGAACGGAAACCAAATCTGTCGAGGCCAACAGGGGGCAATGAGGATTATTTTGCAACCCAACAATTTTGCTTTCTGAATGACTTTTGGAATTAGGGGAAAGGGGGGAAATGCATAAAGGAGTCCCTGAGGCCAATCGTGGACTAGAGAGTCTATGGGTGTCTGACCTGGAAGAGGAACAAGGGAGAAGTAGCTGCTGCATTTGTTGTTGAGGGTAGAGGCAAGGAGATCGCAGCAAGGCTGGCCCCATTTGCAAAAAATAAGATCCACAATTTCCTGTTTCAGAGACAACTCGTGAGGCATGAGGATAGCCCTGCTAAGCCTGTCCGCTATTACGTTGGATGTTCCAGGGATATGCATTGCTGTCAGAAACTGTTGGGAGGAAATCGCCCATTACCACAGTCTCAGGGCCTCTCGGCACAAGGGGTAAGACCTGGTTCTGCCCTGTTTGTTGATGTACCAAACCACTGACATATTGTCCGTCTGTATTGCAATCGTCCTGGCAGGGAGAGAGTCTTGAAGAGCTTGCAATGCTAGGAGCACCACTCTCATGTCCAAGAAGTTGATGTGCAAGTGATACTCGTGAGGTTGCCAAGTGCCTTGGACTGTCTTCCCTAGATAATGCCCCCCCCACCCTATCAGGGAAGCATCCATGGTCACTGTGGTGACCGGATGGGGTTCCATGAAAGGTCTGCCCTGAGTAACTAGTTGGGGAGACCATCCACCAGGAAAGGTGTCCTTTGCAAGATTCTGTAATTAGCATCATATGAGACATGGGTAATTCCTGGAAGGACCATTGTGTGAAAAGAAGCCACTGAAGGATTCTCATGTGAAAGCGTGCTATGGGAACTAGAAGAATTGCTGCTGCCATGGACCCTAGAGCTTGAAGAACATATTTGACTTGAATTATTTTGCTTGTCAGGAGAAGTGACACCTGTTTTCAAATAATGGAAACTCTTTCCTGAAGCAATTTTACAATAATTTTTCTTGTGCTTAGCTCTGCTCCTATGTATGTAATAGATTGACAGGGTAACAAGGCAGATTTTTTGAAGTTTATTGTGATGCCTAGTTGAGCACAGGATGCGATGGTATAATCTCGTGCCTCTATAAGTTGTTGCCTGGTGGTAGCAGTGAGGAGCCAGTCATCCAGATAAGGAAACACCTGGAATCCTAGACATCTCAGGTGAGCTGTGGCTACTGCCATGAATTTGGTGAACACCCTGGAGGCTGTGGTGAGACCAAAGAGCAGAGCTCTGAATTGGTAATAACTGGCCCCTAACCGGAAGCGTAGAAATCTCCTGGACCATCTGTCCATTTTTATATGATAGTACGCATCCTGAAGATCTATGGAGCACATCCAATTGTCCTGACCCAGAAAGGGGAGAATGGACTTGCAGGGTCATCATCTAGAACTTTTTTTTTGTACAGATTTGTTTAACCTACTGAGATCCAGAATTGGTCTCCAGTCCCCTGTCTTTTTGGGCACTAAAAAGAATCTTGAGTAAGTTCCAGATCCTACTTGGTCTGCGGGGACTTCCTGGATTGCTCTTTTTTCTAGCAGTCTTGAAACTTCTGTGACTGCCTGATCCCTTAGATTGGGTGGAACATCTGGGATGGATTTTTTTGAAACAAAAGGGGATTGATGAAAGAGAATCTTGTAACCTTCGGATATAATGGCTAGTACCCATTTGTCTTTTGTAACATTTTGCCAGGTGATTGGGTACAATGAAAGCCTTCCCCAGACTGCCTCCAGAGTTGAGCAGTCAGGCATCCCTTCAGGGATGTTGATAGGGTTTGGAAGAGAACGTATCTCTGTCACCCTGATTTTGCGGACCCCCTCTGCCAAGAGGGTGGCGTCTGCCATTGTTATTATTTCCCCTCTGCCCCTGGGGGAAAATTCACCACGTGCATCAGGCAAGGGTCCCTGGGATTTTAGAAACCACATCTTTCCACCCTTCTGACCCTTTGGGCATGGTCTAGTAGGAGTGGAAAAATGGACTCCGACATCAGAGAGCATCTTGCCTTCCTGCTGGCACCTGGTAAGCATGTCTTTCACCTGAGGCCCAAAGAGAGAGAAGCCATCAAAGGGGGTATTGGTGAAGGACGCTCTGAAAATTTCCACAAACTGACACAGCCGCAGCCAAGAATGTCTCCTAAGAGCCACTCCTGTACATGCAGCTCTACTCGCTCCATCGGCTGCATATGAAATGAGCCTCATGGAGGAGTTGACTACTGAATTAAGAGTCGCCAGCTGGGTAGCTACCTTGGCTGAAGCTCCCTCAGCTGTGGGATCTTGTGGGGTATCTCCAAGCTCTTTTAGAAGATCCCTCTGAAGCCTAGTAAAATGGAAAAAAGAAGTTATGTACCTACCATAACATTCCATGTTAGTTGTCTTCTTCTCGCCTTCTTTCTTGCTGGTTGGGTTCGGAGCCGATCCTTGGCTCCGACTCTGCCATCTTCAAAAGCTCGAGAGCTGTTTACTGGCTCGAGGCCACCCCATATCCCATGATGCCTGGTGCTAGATACCCAAATCTCATTTGGTAAGTCTAACTGCAGACATAATAAGGAGAGAATCCTATCCTAGAAGGTGTAAATCCTACCAGTGAGGCTACTAGGCAGAAAGGAATAGCCAGAGAAGGCTCAGCCAGTGAAATGCATAAGGAACTCTTCTCGGTCTACTAGGATAGGGGGATGGAGGGTGGGACGCAAGAAAGAAGGCGAGAAGAAGACAACTAACATGGAACGTTATGGTAGGTACATAACTTCTTTATGTTAAGTTGTCTACCTCGCCTTCATTCTTGCTGGTTGGGACAGCGTCCCTAGCACATAAAATCCTGGGTGGCTCATCGGAACAAACTCTTCAGAACAGTGGAACCAAAATCAGCTTTGCTCCTGGAAACCACATCCAACTTATAATGTGAAATGAAGGTATGTGGGTTGGCCCACGTAGCCGCAGCACAAATAAATTCCATGAGCAACCTAGCCTGAAAGGCCACAGAAGTGGCTAAAGCTCTGGTGGAGTGACCTTTTGGTTTAACAGGCAATTCTTTATTCAACTGATAGATAAATGTGATGATAGTAGTCAACCACCCGGATAAGGTTACTTTTGAGACTGGAAGACCTTCTTTACCCTGAGCAAAAGAAAGAAAAAGTTGGTCCGATTTCCTGATGTCCTTAGCTCTACGCAAATAAAAGCGTAGTTGCCTGTGAACATCTAACTGATATAATTTCTATTCCGCCCTGTTGGAGTGGTTGGGAAAAAACATGGGAAGGTCTATGGACTGATTCAAGTTATTCTCTGAAGAGACTTTAGGAAGGAAGGAAGGATTAATCCTGAGAGCAACCCTGTCATTGTGGAACACTAGGTACAGAGGACAGATACAAAGAGCCTGAAGTTCCGAAACTCTTCTGGCTGAAGTAATAGCTACCAGAAAGAGGGTTTTCCAAGATAAAAACTTCAGGGAACAAGATGCTGCAGGTTCGAAGGGGGGCAAAATTAGAGAAGCTAAAATCAAATTTAGATCCCACGGAGGTGGAGGATCTCTCACTGGGGGCCTGAGCAGAGTGGTCCCTTTGAGAAAAGCTTTACATAACTTATGAGACATGATATTACTTTCCGACAGGCCAATGTGAAAATCTGAAATTGCAGCTAACTGAACTCTAATTGTAGCGGAAGCGGACCCAGCATGAAAGAGTTCTGCAAGAAATTCCAAAATGTGGTGTACAGGGGCTGAAAAGGGGTCTATACTCTTAGCCTCTGCCCAGGAAGAAAAACATTTCCACTTACTAGCGTAAGTTTTTCTAGTCGTAGACTTGTGCGATGATAAAATAATTTCACGCATAGAGGGGGAGATATCAGGAAGCCTGGCTAAAGTTGGAAGTGGAGCAACCAAGCGGTGAGCTGGAGAGATTGCAGGGATTGGTGCAGCCCACCCAATTGATGGATCAGACGGTCTGGAACTAGGTCCAGAGTCCAAGGCTGCTCGATAAGATGATGATGCAGGAACGGGAACCATATTTGTCGAGGCCAGTAAGGAGCAATGAGGATCATTTCGCAACCCAATACGGTAGCTTTCTGTATTAGCTTCGGGATTAGGGGAAACAGAGGGAATGCATAAAGAAGTCCCTGAGGCCAATCGTGGACTAGAGCGTCTCTGGGAGAATGTCCGGGGAGTGGAAGGAGAGAGAAGAAATTGCTGCACTTGCTGTTGAAGGAGGTGGCAAAAAGGTCGCAGCAAAGTTGGCCCCATTTGCAGAAGATTTGGTCAGCGACCATCTGATTCAGAGACCACTCATGAGGCATGAGAATTGCTCTGCTCAGCCGGTCTGCTATAACATTGGACCTCCTGGGGATGTGCGTTATGATCAGAAACCGATGGGAGGAGATCACCCACTGCCAGAGTCTGAGTGCTTCTCGACATGGGAGGTAGGACCTGGTTCCACCCTGCTTGTTGATGTACCACACTACTGACATATTGTCCATTTGAATTGCAATGGTCCCGGTAGGAAGAGAGTCCTGAAGAGCTTGCAACGTTAAAAGCACGGTCCTCATCCCCAAGACGTTTATATGCAGATGGTACTCGTGAGGTTGCCAGGTGCCTTGGACTGTTCTATCCTGATAATGCCCCCCCCACCCGATCAGGGAGGCGTCCGTGGTCACCGTAGCAACTCTAGAGGGGGGAGTACAAATGGTCTGCCCTAAGGCACTGATGTGGAGACCATCCACCATGCAAGGTGCTTTTTGCATGCTTCTGTGATCATAATCATGTGAGACATAGGAAGCTGCTGGAAGGACCACTGGGTGAAAAGAAGCCACTGGAGAATCCTCATGTGAAAACGAGCTAAAGGAACGAGTATGATCGCTGCTGCCATGAGACCCAGAGTTCGGAGGACGAACCTGGCTTGAATTCTTTTGCATGCTAATAAAACGTGCACATGTTGGCGAATCGCTAATACCCTGTCTGGTGGAAGGCTCGCAGACATGTCTTTTGTATTTAAATTTGCGCCTATAAAGGTGATAGACTGACAGGGCGACAATGCAGATTTTTCAAAATTTACTGTGATACCTAGCCTGGAGCAAGTCTTGATAGTGTAGTCTCTGGCTCGCAGAACGTGATGCCTGGTGGTAGCAGTGAGGAGCCAGTCGTCTAGATATGAAAACACCTGGAATCCTTGCCGTCTCAGGTGAGCGGTAACTACTGCCATACATTTGGTGAACACCCTGGGGGCTGTGGTGAGACCAAAGGGCAGAGCTCTGAACTGATAATGGCTGGCTCCCAGCCGGAAGCGAAGGAATCTTCTGGAGCATCTGTCCATTTTGATGTGGTAGTACGCATCCTGAAGATCTATAGAGCACATCCAATTGTCATGACCCAGAAAGGGTAAAATGGACTGTAGCGTGACCATCCGAAACTTCGTTCTTTGTACAGACCTGTTCAGTCTGCCGAGATCCAGAATGGGTCTCCAGTCCCCTGTCTTTTTTGGTACCAAAAAGAACCTTGAGTAAATTCTGGATCCTTGCTGGTCTGCTGGGACTTGCTGGATGGCCCGTTTTTTTAGCAGTTTTGAAACTTCTTGAACTGCTTGATCCCTTAAATTGGGTGGAACATCTGGAAGGGACTTGTTTAATAATAAGGGAGTGCGAACAAAGGGAATTCTGTAGCCTCCGGATATAACAGACTGTACCCATTTGGCTTGTGTTCTGTCTTGCCAGGCTCTTGGGTACAGCAATAATCTTCCCCAGACTGCCTCCAGAGGTGGGCAGCTGGGCAACCCTTCAGAGATGCTGGAAGGGCTTCTCAGAGAAGGATTCTCTGCTGCCCTGGTTTTGCGGACCCCCTCTGCCACGAGGGCGGCGTCTGTTATTGTTCCCTCCTCTGCCCCTGGATGGGAATTCACCACGTGTGTCCGACAAGGCTCCCTGGGATTTCCGGAACCACATCTTTCCACTCTTCTGACCCTTGGGATATGGTCTGGAAGGAGTGGAAAAACAGACTCCCACAGCAGAGAGAGAGTCTTGCCTTCCTGTTCACACCTGGTTAGGGTGTCCTTCACCTGTGATCCGAAGAGAGCGGTACCATCAAAGAGGGTATTGGTGAAAGACGTTCTGAAGGGTTCCGCAAAATTACACAGCCGCATCCATGCGTGCCTCCTAAGGGCAATGCCTGTGCCTGCGGCTCTACTCGCACCATCGGCTGCATAAGAAATTAGCCTCATGGAGGAGTTCACCACTGAATTAAGAGTTGCCAGCTGGGAGGCTACCTTAGCCTGGGCCCCCTCAGCTGATGGATCTTGGAGGGTATCTCCAAGCTCTTTAAGGAGATCCCTTTGAAGACAGGTAAAGTGGCACAAATAATTCAGAGACCTCATGGAAAAGGTCGCTGAAGAGAACATCCGCTTCCCATATCTGTCCATCATCCAGGACTCCTTGTTAGGGGGGATGGACAGTTGAAGAAGTTTCAGCCAACTCCTTCTTTGTGGCCGCCGCTACCACCATGGCATCAACGGGAACACCTTTAGTCAAAAACTGTTTATCCTGTGGTGCAGTTATGAATTTAGCAGGTCTTCTGGGGGTCGGTTCCACTGTGTCTGGAGCTGACCACGCCTTCCGAGCCACCCCAGACATCAGTGGGTTGAAAGACGGAGACACCCAGGAGGTGGAAAGTCGGGATCCAAACGCATCCAGGAATACAGACTCATCCTCGGAAGGGCTTAGGGTAGTCCAGTTCCCCCTCTGCCTAAACATCTTAAGGATGTCTGAGAACGAGACATCTTCAGAGGGGGATCTCGGGGACCCTTCCGAATCCTCTAAGTCAGTATCTGATGTGACAGACTCAGGGGAGTCAACATGCTTCCTCTTGCATTTCCACTTACGAGGTGGCTCCTCTGAATGATCAGGGGAGGCCTCGGAAGAGGAAGATACACCCAAAAGGATGCTTTGGAGCGTTGGTTTCCCACGCTTGGGGTCTGGAGGAGGGGCAGAGGCAGACTCAGGCACCATAGTGGGAGGAGCCGATGGGGATGATCGTGTACCTGACTCAGGGGCCAGCACACTCCTCATGACCTCGAAGGTGTCCCTGCTCGGATGCCAAGAAAACTCCAGTTCCGAAGAGATCGGAATCTCTCTCCGCACCGAGTGGGATGGCTCCGAAGCTGATGTAGGAGCCGAGCTCACCTGCGTCGAAGCTCCAAGGGGGAGAACGGGGTCAGACAAGGGTCCAATGCCACTAGCCCCCCTCGGAGCCGACGAGGGAGTCTCGGCGCCCAGATCCCTCCAAGGACGGTACCAAGAAAGTGATCGGAGCCGATGACGGAACCGAAGGAGAAGGTATCAGGGCCGCCAGTTCCATGACTCGAACTCCAATGAACTCCGGCTCCGAGCTCAAGAGTGGAGTCAGAGGAGGAATAACTGCAGACATGGACAGAGCACACACCTGATGAGGGGGGCTGGACAACATTTTAGCTAGTGCCTGCGATTTCAAAAGCCTACTGACCACTCTCTCCACGTCGTGATCTAAAAGCCTTGAGGACCGAGAAGAGTGGGAGGACTGATGACTGTGCTCCGACTGGAGCAGAGGAGACCTCGGAGCAGAGCGTATCGAGTCGAGGGAGGGAGACCTAGATCTCTTTCGACTCCCCGACGGCTCCGAAGTGCGTGTCGGAACTGACTGGGAGGAAGGCACATCGGTTCCAGCCGGAACTGAGGTAGAAGTACTAGCTTCACCCAACAATGGCTCTGAACTGGGAGCCGAAGATTTAGGTGGCTTAGAGGACTTCACGGGCTGAGCCTTAGCCGGTGAATCCTGGGGCTTAAGTAAACCCTGTAGGATTAACTTATTTTTATGCTCCTGCAGGACTCTTGGACTGAAAGCATGGCAAGCCGAACAAGAGTCCTGCAGGTGCACAGCGCCCAGACAATAGACACAAGAAGTGTGACCATCTGTCAGAGACATCATCTGACAGCATGAGTCACACTTACTGAATCCGGACACCTTGGTATCCTTGGACATCCCTGAAAGAAAGGAACACCAAGACCAACACACAAAAAAAGGAGATAACTATCTAACACAGACACTAAAGTTACCACACCCAAAAAACAAACAGCCATGAAATACGAACAATATTCTATGCTACCAACTCACAAATAAGTCTAAACTAGGTAAATACAAAATTTTTTTTTTTTTTTTAGAAAAGAGAAAAAGGTTAGTCTCTAATTCAAACGACTACCTGTGTGAGGGGGGGAGGGGATAACTCTCTAACTAAAATGAGTTTTCTGAAGGGAAGGGGAGGGATTCAGAAAGATATTACAGATACAAATAAGACTAAGAAAGGTTGTAACTACAACAAACAATCTACACTAAAAAACCCTAATACTTTTTATCAAAAATACAGATAAATAATAAAAGTATACGACCTGAGCCAGTAAGACAACCTCGCAGCAGAAGTGGCAAATGAGATCTGGGTATCTAGCGCCAGGCATCATGGGATATGGGGTGGCTTCAAGCCAGTAAACAGCTCTTGAGCTTTTGAAGACGGACGAGTCGGAGCCGAGGATCGGCTCCGAACCCAACCAGCAAGAATGAAGGCGAGATAGACAACTTAACATAGATAGTTCAGGGACCCAAGGGAGAAGGTCGCTGATGAAAACATCCACTTCCCATATCTGTCCATCGTATGACAGTCTTTATTCGGTGGATGGACAGATGAGGAGGTTTCAGCTAACTCTCTCTTTGTGGCTGCTGCTACCACCATGGCATCAACTGGGACACCTTTAGTTAAGAATTCTTTGTCCTGGGGAGCTGTGATGAATTCATTGGGTCTCCTTGGGACAGGTTCCATGGAATGTGGACATGACCAAGCCTTTCGAGACACTACAGACATGAGTGGATCAAAAGGCAGAGACACCCACGAGGTGGAAAGTAGGGAACCAAATGCGTCCAGGTATACAGACTCATCCTCGGAGGGGGCTAGGGAAGTCCAGCTATGCCTCTGCCTGAAAATCTGAAAGATGTCCAAAAAGGAAACCTCTTCAGAGGAGGACCTTGGGGACCCTTTCGATTCATCCAGGTCTGTATCTGAGGTGACAGACTCAGGGGAGTCTTGGTGCTTCCTCTTGTACTTTTTCTTCCAGAAAGTCTGCTCAGAATGCTCTGGGGAGGTTTCAGAAGAAGAGGGTTCACCCAATGGGCTGTCCTGGGGCATAGGTTCCCTACACTTTGGGGCTGGAGGAGGAGCAGAGGTTGTCACAGGCACCGAGGGGGACGAAGCCGATGGAGCCGAGAGTGGAGCAGTCTGTGGGGACAGCACTCTCTGCATGACCTCGAAGGCGACACAAGAAGGGCTCTAGCTCCGAAGAGACAGGAATCCCACCCTGCGCCAAGGGCGATGGCTCCAAGACCGATGTGGGAGCTGAGCTCAATTGAGCCGACGCTCCGAGAGGGAGAGCGGGGTCGGACAAGGGTCCGATGTCACTTCTCCCCTCGGAGCCGACGAGAGAGCTTCGGCACTCAGATACCTCGACGGGAGGAGGAACCGAGGTAATCGGGACCAACGGAGCTGAAGAGGATGTCATCGAAGCCGAAGGAACCTCTATCACAGTGTCCATGGACTCCTGCTCCGAACTAAGCATAGTCGGATGAGGAATCGAAATCAAAGCGGATGGAGCCAAAGCCTGTTGAGGCGGGCTCGAAGGAATTTTGATAAGGGCCTGTGACTTCAGCAACCTACTGACCACTCTCTCCACATCCTGATAAGATAACCTAGAGGATCGAGAGGAGTAGGAAGATGAGCAATGACTGGACTTGCTTTGAACTAAGGGTGATTGTGGCACCGAGTGAATTGGCTCCAATGAAGGAAACCTAGCTCGTTTGTGGCTCCAAGACTGCTCCAAAGTAACAGAGCCGATGGAGGGGTAGTCTTGTTGGTGCCAGATGGCACCAACACACTTCGTTTGTCAAGCTCACAGGTCAGTTCCAAACATGGAAATGACGGCTTGACTGGTTTCAAAGGTTTCACTGGCTGAGATCCTTTAGCCGGGAAATCCTGTTTTAACAATCCATGGAGGAAAAGCTTGTTTTTCCGCTCCTGCAGGACCCTTGGAAAGGCATGACAAATACCACATGAGTCCTGCAGGTGCAGAGCCCCCAAGCAGTAAACACAACTAGTGTGCCCATCTGTCAGACATCTTCTGACAGCACGAGTCACACTTTTTAAAACCAGAGGTTTTAACTTCCTTAGACATTTTACGAAAAAGACAAACTACAAAAGTAAACTAAAAATAAAGACCTTAAAGGAGAGCCTGTAACTTAAATGGCTGTCCTTAGGGGGGGGAACTCTCTAAGTTAAACGAGTTCAGGGAATAACAGAAGGCCTAGCGACTAAGGGGCGACGGCCAACACAGCACTAAAAAACACAGCAAGGATGAGATAAGGGGTTTACAATAAAAGAAACTTACAAACTACTACAAGAGAGAAAATATATATATCAAATTTTAAGCACAATATTTGAGTTTAATAGAGAAAAACATTATACTAAGCCTGAGCCAGTATTGATCGCAACCTCACAGCTAAAGCGGCAAAAGAGATCTGGGTAGCTGATGCTGGGCATTCTGGGATAAGGGGTAGCCTCGAGTCAGTAAAGAGCTCTCGAGCTATAGTAAGTGGCAGAGTTGGAGCCCGGGATCGGCTCTGAACCCATCCAGCAAGAACAAAGGCGAGATTGGACAACTTAACATCTGAAGTTATGGATTACCTGAAAAGTGAAGGATTTAAGACAGAAAATCCAACTTGGGTAATGTCACAGCATGATGGAACACAGTGTCCCCAAATTAGGGAGAAATAGGTGGAACGAGAAGCAAACTATCACTTGTCACACGAAGATGCCCTGAAGCTTTCAGTAAGAAACCAGTACAAAAGTTCAATTGGGGTTGCACAGCAAGGGAAAGAGCAGGAAACAGTGGCAACTCTGACAGCCAATGTTATTGAGTGATAGGCTAATGAGTTCCCATATGCAAGATCAATGGATGACACAGCATGACAAAGAGAACATGTCACAGGAAGACCGTGTGGAACTTTCTGTAGAATGGCCACAGGAAACAGAGCAAAGAATGTCCTTTCAGTTTATAAGAAAATGAGCCAAGCGAAAAACAGCTTGATTTAGTAGAGATGGATATACATACAAAGATCAATGAAAGAAACAGATTAAAGAAAGTAAATAAGACCCAAAATGTTCTTCTGAGTCTGATAAAACAGATGAACACAGTAATCAAAGCTATTAAGAGAAATTCATGTGATATAATAGAAGTAAATAAGGCATAATTACTGTGCAGCTAAATTAATAACAGATAGTCATACTACAAATGCACAGAGCAAAAAGGAAAGGGAAGAAATCAAACGCCATCATGGAAGCATCAAATAGAAAAAAACATAAAGCAGTTAAGATATCACTGATAGAAGAGTATAAAAGAGGGAACAGATCAACAAAAACACTTAGGAAGATAGAAGTGAAGAAAGCAATGTACAGTATTACAACAGAACAGGATGCATCATACACTATTCCAAATAATAAACCAAAGATATCAGCATAGGCAGAAAAACTTAGAAGTTATGCAGATAAATATAAAGGAAAAGTACAAAATAAGCAATTTACTGATGACCCAAAAAATCTTATAAAGAATTGGGAAACAAAGAAAAAGGAATAGAAACACCACCAAAAAAACAGAAATAGGCACATTTTGAAAAAATATCTATGAAGAACCTGTGGAATATAACAAAGATGTTGTAGTATTCACTCCTCCATCCCCTTTAGATCTTCTATATGCCATACGTCACACGTATGTTCTCTATTCAGGACATACGGCATAAATGTGACATACAGACTCAGTTACTCAGAACTGAACTGCCCCAGTACAGAACAGTTTCCATAGGACAAAACAGACCATGCATGTCCAGAAGGAGAAAATGCAGATGGAAAAGGGGGAGTCTCTGCTAGGAGGGAAAACAAAAAGCCCAAAAGAATAAAGGGGATGGAAGGAGGGAGTGAATACTACAACAGAGAAGAGAAGGACATCTACTGTTATGATAAGATTTTACACAACCGTACTATGTCCTTCTGTATCACTTTTTCTGTATTCTTCATTGTAGGGAGAGTATAAAAGGTCAAGAAAAGGATTGGGAGCTGGAAGGCTGGGAAGAGCCCTCAACAAACCCATGCAGAATGGCTCTAGCAAAACCTGCTCTGGCCCTAGAAACCATATCCAATATATTATGCTTAGTAAAAGTATGCAGTGAAGACCAAGTAGCAGCTTCAAGGAATGAACTGATGTACAACCCCTTGAAGAAAGCACCAGAAGATGCAACAGCCCTAGTGAAGTGAGCTCTAATGGAAGTAGACAGACATTTGCCATGAAAAGAATAACAAAAGGAGATGGCCTTGGATATCCAGGCGGGGATGACTTGCTTAGAAACCATCAACCTCAATGTCCTGGAATGAAAGGAAACAAAAGGCTGGTCAGACTTACAAATGGCCTTAGTTTTATCCAAGTAATGCCCGAGTTGTCTATGCAAATCCAAGGAGGTATGTAGGACCCTCTCACTAGCAGAATGAGGAGAAGTAAAAAAAGAAGGGAGTCATACAGCCTGATCAAATATAACTTATTAACCATCTTGGGTATAAAAGAAGGATTAATATGAATGGACACAGTGTCCCTTTGAAAAAACAAAAAATGAGGGATGGCCATAAGGGGCCTGAAACTCAAAAATTCAGAGCAGAAGTGAGACTAAGCAATAAAACAGTCTTCCAGGTACAATTTTGCAGAGAAGCTGAGCCTGCGGGTTCAAAAGGAGCCTAGGGCAATTTTTCTAAAACAAAATTAAGCCCCCAAGGCAGAGAAATAAACTTACTTGGCGTCCTAAGCTGCAGGATGCCTTTAAGAAACTGTCTGACCTCAAAACGAGAAGCCAAAGGAGGATTCAAGGGTAGACAGGCAGAAATAGCTAGCAAATGGATCTTTACAGAAGAATAGGCCAAGTCAGACTGGAGCAGCTCACACAAATAGGAAAGAACCAAAGGGACCCTCTCTGAAAAAGGGTCCTGGTTATAAGCATGGCACTGGACAAATTTCTTCTATTTGGACATACAAGACTTTCTGGTTGCAGATTTTCTTGCTTCCTGTAATATTCTGAGCCCGACCCCAGAAAAGAGGTGCCTAAAAGGGATCAAAACTCTATACCACACAGTGTCAGTTGAAGACTGGACAACTAAGGATGGATGAACGACCCCTTGGCCTGTGTGGAAGTCCAACCAGGAGGTGTGGTGATTGTCCATGGCCAGATGAAGGGGAACCAGTGCTATCTTGGCCAAAATGGAGTCACTAACAAGATTTTTGGGGAGTCCAGCTGAATCTTCTGCAGGACTCTTAGAAGTAAGGAAGGGGAGGAAAGGCATAAAGAAACCTTCCCCACCAAGGAAAAGAAAGGGCATCCATCTTCCATGCCAGACGCCATGGCACTCAAACAGAAAAGAGGGAGCTGTCTGTTCAGAGGGGAGACAAAAACATTTACCTGTGGAATACTCCACCAATGGGATATGTCCAGAGCACATGTGAAGCATCCATTCATCAGCTTATATTTTTGACAAACTCAAAGCATCTGCCACTAGGTTGTGCACTGAAGGAATAGACCCTGCATTAAGAGTTAACTGATAACTAAGAGTCAGATCCCAGGCCTGAAAAGCCAGCCTGCAGAAAAGGTAAGACTTAATGCTTCCCTCCTTGTTGACATACCACATCACTGTTGTGCTATACGTGTAAACCTTCAGAGGGCCTGGACAGAGCATGGGGTGAAAAGCCTGAAAGGCCCGAATCAGTGTTCGCATCTCTTTGATGTTGATATGGTCTGATTTCTGAAGGCAGGGTCAAAGACCTTGAAATTTCAGGTGACCACAGAAAACCCCCACCCCCTGTCCAAAGTGTCAGAAGAGTTCTTCACAAGGAACCAGAGGCTGAAAAGGCAGGCCTGGGTTAAGGGTAAGTTGCTGAATCCACCACTTGAATTCCCACTTCAGACAAGGAAGGAGAGGCACTCTGAAATCCAGAGGGTAGCAATAACTGCCTTGAGGTAGCATTGAAGCTTCCAGATGTGCAGTCTGGCAAGAAGGACCACTGGAATAGAAGAGGCCATGAATCCCAGGGCACTAAGAAATTCTCTGGCTGAAAGAGCAGGTAGAGGAAAAAGAGACTGAAAGAAAGCTGTCAAGGACAGAACTTTTGTTGATGAAAGACAGGTTAACATTGGCACTGTACGAATCCTGCAGTCCAGATACACATGATCCTGAGAGGGAGTCAGGACACACTTTTGAAAGTTGATAGTGAACCCCAGACTTTGCAGGAGATATGGTGAACTCCAGATCCTGTAACAGGGAACTGGGAGAAGATCATCTAGATAAGGAAAAATCTGAATGCCTTGCAGCCTGCAAAAGACAATCACAGGAGCTAGGCATTTTGTGAATACCCTTGGGGCAGCAGAGAAGCCAAAGGGCAAAAGCAAAGAACTGAAAATAAGAGGAAGAAACAGAGAAATGGAAAAACTTATTGTAAAGAGAGTGAATAAGAATATGAAGGTAAGCATGCTTCAGATCCAAGAACACCAGAAAGACCTGTGTAGTACAAAAGGAAACAGGGCTTGGAGAGAAAGCATCCAAAAAAAAAGGAACCCTGAGAAAGGTGATAAGCAAGGAGAGATCCAGAATAGGTCTCCAAGTGCCCTCCTTTCAAGGGACCAACATTCTGCAGTAAAATCACTTTCCTACTTGTGAAGGAAGAACAGGTTGAATAGTTCCCTGGTCCAACAGGGACCCAAGGACCTCTGAAAATTAGGAAGTTGCTCCAGAGGAGGTTGGGGAATCCCTGAAAAAGGAGGGAGAGACTTCCACACTATGAAGTAACCCTGACAGATGATCGATAGAACCCAAGAATCTGAGTTGATGAGACACTAGTTTGGAAGGCAAATGGAGAACTGAAGGGACAAGAGAACCTGGCAGAAGGTTGGTGGGGGCTAGAAGTCAAAGACAAGCAAGCTTGTCAGATAAAAGAGGCCTGAGAGGAATTAGAAGAAGGAGCTCACTTACCACCCTTCCTGCCTTTAGCGGCCTGACAAGGCTACCTACGAACAAAAGCAGACCTATTAGGACAGTTTATCTGAAACTTGTGGACAAGGGACACAAAAATATGTTTAAGGTCCTGCAAAGCTTTACCTATTTCCTAAAGAGACAAACATCACAGCAGCAGAAGTCTCAAAGAGATCTTTGTTATCTAAAGGAGCATCCAGCAAATTGGCCTTGATGTCTTCAGGTAATGACTATAGGGAAAGCCAAGAATAATGCTTCATGACACATTCAAAGGCATCAGCTCTGGAAGAGGAATCAGCAGCATCATAGCTACATTTGGAAACTGTAAACAAAAACACACCAGTAAAATACAGTAAAAGAAGACTTGGCAAAAGGCAACTGGAACCAGGAAACTATTCATTGTTAGCGCTTTCATCTATTAACATAAAATGAACTTCTTCAGACAAATTAAAAAGCTCCACCCCCCTCCTTATGTAGACAGTGTAATGTCATATGACAAATTATATCAACACTTAAAAACTTCAAGTAAAAGTAACCTAATTCACTATATGTTAAATTAGAAATTAAAAAATAATAATTAATACGAACATGTATACATTCATCCTATACTCCTACATTCATTTTTTAAAAACCACAACAATAATAATATTAATCTTATTCAATTATTATGTTAAACTTCAACGTGCCAAACTTTTCAATTTAAGTAAACAGGCAATCGTACATTGGTCATTTAACCCAGGGTATCAGTAAGCATTCAGGTTTAGTTGCCACCATAATTCTTGTTTACTGCTACCCTGGGTTAAATGACCATTGTTCAATTGCCTGTTTACTTAAACTGAAAAGTTTGGCACGTTGAAGGTTTTATTGTTGCAATTTTTAAAAATGAATGTAGGAGTATAAGATGAGAGTATACATGTTAGTATTAACTATTAATTTTTAATTTCAAATTTGCCATATACACTGTCTATATAAGGAGGGTGGGGAGACTTTTTAATTTGTCTGAAGAAGTTCATTTTATGTTAATGGACGAAAGCGCTGACAATAAATAGTTTCCTGGTTCCAGTTGCTTTTTGCCAAGTCTTCTTTTACTACATCATAGCTCCACTTGATAGAGTAATGAGCCACCTGAGAGGGAGAACCCAAAATAGAATGAGCAGAAAGTTTTGCTACAGAATCAGGGAGGTGGGAAAGAACCTGACAAGCCTGCACAATCAAGGCCAAAGCATATCTGGTCATGTGAGTCTGGTAATCGATGGCCCAAAAGGCCAAAGAAGCAGCAGTATAAACCTTCCTACAATTCTTTCCACTGCCTTACTATCCTTATCTGAAGGCAGAAACTTGGAATATGGCAAAGATTTAGAAGGCTTGTCAGGGGAGACCGACATGACAGCAGAGTCAGCAGAAGGATGCTTAATAAGAATTGACAATCCTCAGTAACCTTAGAGAATGTATCAGGTTTCTTTGGAGTAGGAGGATGAAAATCAGCAGACTTAGAAGCAGCTATAAAGGTGTCAAACAAAGCAGACAACACAATAGGCACTGCAAAAGGTTTGGGAGTGTCCACCAGAAGCAGCATATAATACCTTTTTTCTAGATATCAGTCACTTGAGAAGAATCCCACGTAAAGTATTTCATCATTCTAGCTAAAGTGTCTCCAAAATACAATTCCTCAAAAGGAGACTCAGGACTAATGGACTCTTTCATCAGAATCGTAAGACAAAGGTGAAGGCATCTGGGAAGTGTAAGACAAGGGCCCATCATCAGACTCTGAATCTTTCTCTGAGGACTCAGGTTCCCTAGTCCATTTGGAAGGAATTGAAAGTCCAAGGGGGAGTTGGCACAGAAACCCCTGGTGGAGGCTCTTCAGGACCACTAAGGCATTAAACAGGCCCTGAGTAAAATCCTGCCATTCTCTTTGAGGGTCTTTAGGGTGTAAAGAAGTATGCTTAGTCTTCTGCTTTTTCTTGGTAGGGACGTTAGCCCTAGCAAACATCAGAGATTCCTACCCCTGATGAGATTCAATGAGAGTACCCAGAACCACTTCCCTGACCAGAATCTAATAAATCCCTCTAGAGTCCAACAAGATGATCGACTGTGGTTCCCCCTCAACGTATGGAGCAGACATCTGCGAGAATTCAGAGGATATACGAAACAAAGGATCCATGCCAGCCTCCATCAGAGTCATGGAAGAGGAATTCGACGTAGACACTGGATGGCCTAAAGAGCTATCACCCACTTCTAGAGAAACGTCTGGTGGAAGCTAGACAACCAAAAAACAGGCCAAGATTTTTTGGCCTTCTTCTTAGTTAATGGTACCTCTGGTTTAGAAGATTCTGCCATACTACTCTGGGCTAACTATTTAAACTTCTGGATCTTGAGGCAGATGGCCAGGAAGACAACCAGCTTCTAAGAGTCTTAAGTGTGGTTTTGGGAAGCACTTAGACAAAAAGATACTGTTCATGATGATCCTTATGGGTAATCTGCCTCCCATACTGACATTTTCCCTTCTTGGATGACATAAACTTTAGGTAACCAAAAGAGAACAAGACCAAAAGAAACAGCCATCAGATAAGTGTCTCATTGGGGTCTTTTTTCTAAGTATTCAGCATAGCAAATGGGCATTCAGACTGACAAGCAATGAAGGCATTTGGACTGGCGGTAAAAATGTTCTAGGTAACTGCGTCTATACATCACCTTTATGCCTGCGTCCTTGAATGGGTAACATGTGTGATGTACAGTTACAGTGCATACAGGATCTAAAGGCTTTAGTACTGCCCATACATGTCAAGCAGAGCGGCTCTTTGGCCCTCTTCAAAAGGAACCTTGACGACTGGATGGGAGAGAGGAAATTCACCCCGGGGATCACGTCAGTTGTCCTGCTAGACAGGGATCCAGGGAAGTAAATATTGTGGGAAGAAATAGCCAGGGAACTGTTATGGCTAGGCTTGTATAAGCCCTAGGGCCGATGGCCTAGTACAAACCTATGAACCTAGGTATACTGGGTGGATGGCTGAGCTATCCTTGGCAGGAGATCCCTGCAGTGAAGAATACAGCAACAGAAATATGGAAGGACATCTACAAGCATGTACAACCAGAACAGACATCAACCTGGTTAACAGCAGGAAAAACGATACTACTCGTTAAGAGTGAACATGTAAGCCAACCTAAATATTGTAGACCAATAACTTGCCTTCTGACGACGTACAAAATATATACTGGAATCGATGCCGATAAGAGTTTATATCATTTAGAAAAAAACTATCATGGAAACAGAACAAAACAATAACAAAAGAAAAGTTATATAGAACAAAGGATCATTAGTTGCTAAATAAAGTCATAATGGAGAATTGTAAAAAGGGAGAATTTAAGTATGCCATGGAGAGATTACAAAAAAGCATTTGACAGCATCCCAAATTCATGGATAAGGAGTGCTTACAGATGTACAAGATATATCCTACTTTGTTCAATTACATTACAGTAACCATGAAACAGTGGCAAACCACTTTGCAATTGAACCATAACAAAGGGCAAATTATTATCCAAGGGATAATAATTCAAAGGGGGATACTCCAGGGTGCTTCTTTGTCACTGCTATTGTTTTGTTTTGCTTTTAACCCATTAAACTGTTAAATTAACAGTTTAAGTCTTGGCAATACTTTGACTTCCAGAAAACAAACACTTAAAAATTTCTCATCTACCTTTTGTGGATAACTTAAATTATACAGTTCATCACATGAGGCAGTTGAAAGCACAACTGCACGTGGTTAAAACTTTTGCAGATGATATAAGAATGGCATTTGATCTTAACATTTAAAGTAGGAAAGCTGCAATACCAATAAAATATCAATCTAGGACAAGAATGTGATATAAAGTAACTTCAGCAGGAAGGATTGTGTAAATATTTAGGAACTGATAAAGGATCCACAATAAAACATGAACAAATGTGAATAAAACTCAGTAAAGAATAATTTAGAAGACTAAAATTAATACTGCAAATAGCCTGACATCTAGCAAAGAAATCTAAGCTGTGACGTCCCACCACTGGCCTAAGTAATCAAGGAACCTCTATCCTCACCACTGGCAACAGTGGTGAATGTAAATCAGGAGGATGACAGGTACACACACAGTATTTCCAGATGCAGCTCTCTGCATCAAGTGCAATTTCCCTTAAGAGCACACAGAGACCACAGTCAGTCCGGAACTGGTTTCTCCCTCTTCCCCAGATACCCAATAAGACTCCCCACTGACACAGCTATACGATTGAGATCTAAGGTGAGACAAGCCAAGACCTCCAGCACCCTCTCTGTCCAACCAGTGCTTCGTGTCCCTGCCTAAGTAGATGGCACACACCCACTTTGAGGTTTGATTACACACACACACACACACACACACACACACACACACACACACACACACACACCTGGGAAAGGCTGGCACAGATTTACTAGCAATGCCCCCTTTTGCCCAGACTGTAAGGTAGTTATTACTGCCACCAGCCAACTCTTTATCAGCTACTTTAAGGACCTTAAAAAGGGTGTCCAATCTTACTGTGTAATGTTACTATGAATACAAATGGTAGTCTGAGCAAGAGCAAGTGTCTCACAACAATCAGCCACAATGAAATGTTTAAACATATTTAATAATAAATAATAAAAGAACAAGAAAATACTCAATATAAAATCACAGTAACGTTAGAGGTCAAAATCACAGGAAATATTTAAAACAACACTGCAGGACAGTCTTAAATAAATAAAGAAAAACATCTAAATTAAGCTTTGCTATATTCCTGACTATATCTAGAAAATTACTATATCCTAGTTAACTTGCTTACATAGCAAGCAAGGCAGATGTGGTGAATGGGTCTTCCAGCTGATGTTGTCAGGTCAAAGAAAACAGAGAATACTCTCAGTCTCTCTCGGAGAGTTCATAAATTAATGTCTCAAATATTACTGCTGGGATAGCTTGCAGAATGACAATTTCTTGTCATCTGACTCTGTCCCAAGTAAAAACCCCACTGATGCAGCTGGTAGCATTTAGCATCTACCTGTAAAATACATAAACAAGGGCTTTTGTAAGACCTAAGACAGATCCTGGAAGTCATAAAACAAACACTTCCAAGACAATACAAAAAACTTCTAGTTCTAGACATCGAGTCTGTTACTGCACTGAAATTGAGAGATAACATCCTTTTATTACGTGGCCATAAAGTAATTTAATTTAAGATATTTTTCTGAAGTTAACCTCTTGTGTTTCAGTTTCCATTGTTAAATGTATACACCTAAAACAGTTACAACAGTGCAAGTACATTTCTGTTCATTTCCAATAGGGCATGCTGTGGTTACATTTTAACTCGGTACTTTGTAAAATACTTTTTCAACACATACGTCTGTACCAGCAATTTGATATACACATAACATACAGTTCTAATACAGTTATAACACAAGCATCTTATATGAAGCAACAGGGGCAGGCCATGCCTGAATGGCTTCCACTTTGGCAGGTGTGGCCTGATCTTGCCACTCCCCACTATATGTCCCAGATAAGAGACCTCTGCCATACCCACCTGACATTTACTGGGCTTAATGGTCAACCATGCCCTTTGTAGTCTGCTCAGCACCTCACTGACATGCTGAATGTGCCCTTGCCAGGAATGGCTGTAGATGGCAATATCATCCAGGTAAGCAAGGGCAAAATCTCTTGCTCTTGCTAGGATACAAACTACAGCCTCTGAAAAATTGCTGAGGCATTTTTCATCACAAAGGGCATCTTCGTGAACTTATACAAGCTGAAAGGAGTCACAAAGGCTGACTTCTCTCTAGCGTTGGGAGTCAAGGGTATCCTGCCAGTAACCCCTGGTAAATAGTGGTAAGATACTTAGCCCCACTCAGATGCTCTAGGGCTTCATCTGTCCTAGGTGTGGGGTAAGCATCTGACTCTGTATGACTATTTAATTTCCTGCAGTCCAAACAGAACCTGGTTCTGCCATCCTTCTTCGGTACCAGCACCACTGGAGAGGCCCAGGGACTGCTGGACTCCTGGATTACCCCTAGTTCCAACATTTCCTGTATATCCTCCCTCACAGTCTGTTTGATTCTCTCAGGCACCCTATAAGGGGCCTGCTTAATAGGCCTTTGGGGTCCTGTTTCCACATGGTGCTGCTCCAGGTGAGTGCACCCTGGTTTCCCAGTGAACATTTCCCCACACTCCTGTAACACTGCTCGGATTTCTCGAATCTAGGTAAAGGATAGCTGCTGGGACACTACTACCCCTTCCACTGAGGTGTCAGTCTGAGCCTCACTGAGGAGATCAGTCACCAGATCCCCCTCAGACTCCTCCTGCCATCCACTGCAAATACTTAGCACCAGGGCCTTCCTATCATTGCAAGGTTTCATCATGTTCACATGGTACAGTTCATGCCCGTCTCCTGCCTAGCAGTTCTACCACGTAGTTAATATCACTGACCTTCCTTTCCACTTTAAAGGGACCCTCCCAATCTGCCTGCAGCTTGCTGTGTCTAACAGGAATGAGAACCATAACCTGCTGCCCTACAACACACTCTCTGGCTCAAGCATTCCTGTCATACTAGATGTTATTCTGCTGTTGGGCTTCTGCCAAGTTCTCCTGGGCCAAGCACATGAATTCATTGAGCTTTCTCCTGAGGTTTAGGACATATGTCACATCAGACTCCTTGTGGGATTTATACTCATCCTCCCACTCATCTCTAATCAAATCTAGAGGTCCCCTCTCCCTATGCCCATACAACAACTCAAAGGGTGAAAACACTGTGGATTACATCTCTAATCAAATCTAGAGGTCCCCTCTCCCTATGCCCATACAACAACTCAAAGGGTGAAAACACTGTGGATTACTGGGGCACCTCTCTGTAAGCAAACAGATGGGGCAAATATTTGTCCCACTCCCTCTTAAACTGGCCTGCAAATCCACATAGCATGGTCTTTAGTGTAGAGCTTAACCTCTGGGGGTAGTCTTTAGGTGCTGCACCCCACAGTGCTTCCACAGACAAGACAGCAGGTCTAACATGAAATTGGCACCTCTCTTAGTCAATATTTCTTTTGGAAAACTTATCCTGCTGAAAATCTCTAACAAAGCATTTGCCATCTTTTCTGGCACAATGAAGGACAGAGCCACAGCCTTAGGGTATCTGGTAACATAATCTATTACCACTAGGATATACTTCTTCCCAGTGGAACTTGGGGTATCCAGAGGTCCCACAATATCCATAGCTACCCTCTGAAATGGCTCCTCAATCACAGGCAAAGGCATCAAAGGAGCTTTCACCTTGTCTCCTGCCTTGCCTGCCTTTTGGCACTCCTCACAGGTCTGGCAGTGTACCCTATTACATCCCTGGAAATCCCAGGCCAATAAAAGTTCTGCATAATATATCTCTTTGTACACTTTAAGCCCATATGACCTGCAAAGGGAATGTCATTGCCTATGGCTAGAAGTGCTAGATAGTAGGCTCTGGGCACTATCGACTGCTGTATTCTCTCACCCTCTAGCCCTCCCTCAGGGGTCCAATTTCTATACAGTAACGTTTTGTCCCAGTATACAGATTCCCCTTTTCTTTGACAATCAGTTGCATCACTGGCTACCTCCTTCAGGCCTTGTAATATAGGTTCTGAGAGCTGAGCCCGTCTCATCTCTCTCTTTGTAACCCCTTCCCAGCCCCCTTCCACAGGAAGTCTGGTACTCTTCAACAGTGGTGCCTCACTGTCAGGCTGGGTACTACTACTCACCTCTCCCATTGCAGTCACTCTGTCCAAGGGAACATCAGTACCCACAAGCAGCTGTGGCTCACCTTCAGTCTCACTGCTACAAGGCAGCTTCCTTCCTGAAGTAACCACCTCACCAGTCCTGGCTTTAAGTCTGCAGTCTGTTTGGGACCCCCCCCCTCCGGCTACCAGACCCACATGCTTATCTCCAAGCCTGACTGTGTGTCACTGCATGTACACAAGGTACTGCAGTATCAAAATCATTCCCTATCAAAACATCTGCAGGGATATTCTCAAACACACCTACTCGCTTGCTTCCTTTTCCACCCTCCCGGTCAAGGTGAAACCTAGCCAAAGGTATATGGAAAGGGGTCTCTCCTAAAGCTCTGACTGGAGTAGACTGCCCAAGCAAGTAGTGCTCCTCTAACCATTGCAGGCTTCCCAATGGTTAGGTCAGACATGTGCCTCTTAGCAGTGGCCTGTTTCCCATCTACTAAGACAGGATATAACCTCTTGTGGTAGTTTGGTACCCCTGTTGTTTCCAGACAACTTACAGCTGGCATTCTGTCATTCCCACTTCATAGGTTGGTACTAGGCTATCGGCCCTAAGGCCTGTACAAGCCTAGCCATAACAATTCCCTGGCTATTTCTTCCCACAATATTTACTTCCCTGGACCCCTGTCTAGCAGGGCGACTGACGTGATCCCTGGGGTAAATTTCCTATCTCCCATCCAGTCGTCAAGGTTCCTTTTGAAGAGGGCCAAGGAGGTGCTCTGCTTGACATGTATGGGCAGTCTATTCCAGAGTATGGGGAGTCTCTGGGTCAGGAACCTATCACTCCAGCATGTTTTGTTCATTGTGATGACAAGGTTTAGGTCCCTGGAGCGTGTGGCTCTGATGGATTGGGATTTCTTTAAGTGGAGCATGTCCAACAGCTCTGGGTTTGACATGGCCTTATATGTTAAGCAGAGATCGCCTCTGAGTAGATGATATGCGACACAATATAGCTGGAGTTTTTTTTAGTCGGTCAGCATAGGGCATCTGCTTTAGGCCTGTGATTCTTTTAGTGAGGTGTTTCTGCGCCCCTTCCAGTTGTTGCAGATGTTTTGTGAGGTACATACCAAATGGGGCATTGTACTCTATGATGGTCTAATGAGGGATGAGTACAGTGGGACAATGACCTCCTTTTTCTGGATGAAAAGCCCTTAGTGATCAGATGTGCCAAATAGAAGGATTTCCTGACTGTTGTGGCGATATGGTAATCGAAAGTGAGACAACTGTCCACCTGTGTTCCTAAGTCTCTTATCACACTTTCAGTGTTTCGTGTACTGCCACCTATGTGGTAATTCATGGGTACATGTTTTTCCCAAAGGGGATAACTATACACTTCTTGGCATTGAGCTTGAACCCATGGCTCTGGCACCAAGCATCTGTTTCTGTAAGGCGCTTTTATAGAATATCCACATCATTTGGGGATTCAATAATGGCTCCCAGTTTGCAGTCATCTGTGAATTTTGTTAGCCAGAGTCCCTTAGTGTTGACCTGTACTTCAGAGAAGTAGATGCCAAACAAGAGCGGTCCCAGGACTGAACCCTGAGGTACTCCACTTGTCACCTGTCTGGAGCTGGATTTGGAGTAGAGTACTTTTAAAGTGTGGGTTCTGTCAGCAAGCCAGTTGACAACCCATCGAGTGATGTAGGGATTTATGCCCAGCTTAGTAAGTTTATCTATGATTCCAGAGTAGGGGATAGTGTCGAAGGCCTCGGTGAGGTCCGGATAGGCTGTGTGGACCACCTTACCCTCATCCACGGCTCTGGAGACTGATTCGAAGAAGTCAATCAGGATCAGCAGAGACGACTGGCCCTTCACAAACCCAAAATGGGTGGGGTCCAGTGTTTGAAGGTTGCCAATGTCTTTTGTTTATAAGTTCCATGATAATACTTTCCATGGCCTTGCAGATCAGGCTCATCAGACTGATGGGACTTTAGCTCCCAGGATCCAAGGTGGATCCCCCCCTTGTGGAGTGGGATAACTGTAGCTGTGTGCCACTAAGTGGGCACAAAGCCTGAGGTGAGGCTATGATTAAAGATGACACTTAGGTGAGGTGCCAGTTCATTTTGTAGTTCATGTAGTACACAGCCCGGGATGTCATCTGGTCCTATCGATGCTGTATTCTTAGCTTTGGAGAGTGCGTTTTTTTACCTGTGTGGCTGTGATTACCGGAATTTGGCAATCTTTCAGTACTGAGATGGCCCCTTTAGGGGCTGAGAGGGGGGTGAAGTTGTCACTGAATCGTTCTGCCAGGATGTTGCCAATGTCCTTGGGATCAGTATATTTAATGCCATTCTGTTGTAGCTCAGAGAAGATCTCAGCATTGCCATTTAATTCTTGACTGGCTCTCCCACCTTTTGTCCCCCACCTTGCCTCCTACATGGCCCCACTGGTTGCATTTAAAACATTTAACCCTTAGTCCTGGCTGTACCTTCACCAGTGGCTTCCCCTGCTACTGGCGGTCTCTGCTGGGAGTGGTTTACAGCCCACCGTGGGTTCCTGTAGACCCATGAGCAGCACTGGGTATCCCTTTCCTGAGCAGTGATGCCCTGCTTGTTAGCTATAGGTCTCCCTTTTTCCCCAACTCATCTGCAGTATTACATTCCCTATTCGCTAACCAGATTCTCATGTCCTCAAAGTGCTAAGGGCTTGCTCCCTCACCAAAAGGTCTGCCAGCCCTTCGAAAGTGTGGACCTGTCACCCACTCACCGATTTATGAACATAACTGCTTAACTCATCAATATATTTACACACACATTTTCATCTGCCGTGCATCTGTGCTCATGAAATGTTATCGTACAATCTTCAGGTGGTAACTTAAAACACTCAAACAACTTTTTAACAGTATTATAATTTAAACAATTAGTATCAGACAATTTAGAAATAGTAGTTACAGCTTTACCATGTAGTAAGGAGGTTAGGAACTGCACCCAGAGCCCTTGGTCAACATTATACTTTTTACAAACCCTTTCAAACATATAAATAAAAATATCAAAATTATCAACGTCTGTAAATTGTGGGAGATATTTACTGACCTTTGTTGCTTCTGGGGTTCGGTTACTCCCATCCCCATTACTTCCATGACCCTGGTGCACAGTCAGCATCTCCTTTTCATGTTGCCTCTTCCTCTCATTTTCTTCAGCTTCTGCACATCTCAGTCTCTCTGCTGCTTCTAATTCCATTTCATTCTCCTGCTGCAGTTGCTCTGCTGATTCCAGGTCCAAACGTTTGGCCTTCAGTTCAAGTCTCTAACTCCAGATGGATTTTTAAGTCCTCTGTGGAAAGGCTGAACTGTCCATTTTCTGAGAAATGTACATTCCCAAGGCCAGTCTGATTGTGCTCCTGGTTGTTGGTCTGTGATGCAGTTGTGACCAAGGCTGCAATCATTTCTGCTTTAGTCAGGCTGGCACAACACCAGTCCTTTGGCTTGGCCAACTGGGCTCCTTGTCAGCTTTGAATAATCCACATATACGAATACACTGTTGTACGTATTCTTTGCTGAATATTTTCCCTTTCCACTCATTTCCCTCATAACAACTTATTCTGTTATGAGGGAAATGAGTGGAAAGGGAAAATATTCAGCAAAGAATACGTACAACAGTGTATTCGTATATTTGGATTATTCAGAGCTGATACCAGTTATTTGTTGGACTCCTTGTCAGCTTGCCATACTCCTCTGCTTGCCTGCTCTCCATGACAAACTAAGCTAAATAAAAAAATAAAACTATTGTGATATGAAACTCTGAATGTTCACTATGTGGCTGATACACCTTCTTTAGTGATCACTGTTTACAGGCTACAGGAATTCAATATCCACACCACTGAATCCTAATATGTGGATATCCCAGCACTGCCAACCAATATACGTGACAGCCCACCACAGGCCCAGTAATCAAGGAACCTCAATCCTCACCACTGGCAACAGTGGGACATACATTGGAAGGATGACAGGTACACACACAATATTTACAGATGCAGCTCTCTGCATCAAGTGCAATTTCCCTTAACAGCACAGAAAGACCACAGTCAGTCTGGGGCTGGTTTCTCCCTCTTTCTCCAGATCCCCAGTAAGACTCCCCAATGGCACAGCTATAGGGTTGAGATCTCAGCTGAGAGGCCAAGCCAAGACCTCCAACACCGTCTCTGTCCAACTAGTTCTTCATGTCCCTGCCTAAGTAGCTGACACACCCACTTTGAGGTTTGATTTACAAACACACACACACACACACACACACACACACACACACACACACACACACCCTCTGGGAAAGGCTGGCACAGGTTTACTAGCTATGCCCCCTTCTGCCGAGACTATAAGGTAGTTATTACTGCCACCAGCCAACTCTTTATCAGTTATTTTAATGCTCCTGACAAAGAGTGTCCCAATCTTACTGTGTAATATTACTATCAATACAAATGGTAGTTTGACCAAGAGCAAGGCTATTAGGAGTGGCCTACACAGTCTCACCAAATAAATATGCAACTACTCTCAGAACTTAAAGTCTTACAAATATCAGCCACAATGAAAGGTTTAAATATATTTAATAATAAATAATAAAAGAACAAGAAAATAATCGGTATATAATCAAAGTAACATAGGAGTTCAAAATCACACTAAATATTTAAAACAATGTTGCAAGATAGTCTCAAATAAATAAAGAAAAACATCTAAATTAAGCTTTGCTATATTTTTTTACTATATCTAGAGAATTACTATATCCTAGTTAACTTACTTACAGAGCAAGCAAGGCATATGTGGTGAATGGGTCTTCCACCTGATGTTGTCAGGTCAAAGAAAATACAGATTACTCTCAGTCTCTCTCGGTGGGTTCTTAAATTAATATCTCAAATATTACTGGTGGGATAGCTTGCAGAATTACATTATTTTGTGCTTTATTTCTGATATTTTACAATAAACATAAAGGTTTTTACACTTGCTGCATTTTGTGCTTTCTGGTTGCTGTAAGGACTTTGAACTGCTGGTTTTTGTTTATTTGACATTATTTCTTGTCATCTGACTCTATCCCAGGTAAAACCCCCAATGATGCAGCTGGTAGCATTTAGCATCTACCTGTAAAATATATATAAACAAGGACTTTTCTCAGACCTAAGACAGATCCTGGAAGTCAAAAAACAATAAACACTTCCAAGACAACACAAAAAACTTCTAATTCTAGACACTGTGTTTGTTACTGCACTGAAACTGAAAAATAACATCCTTTTATCCTGTGGCCTTAAAGTAATTTAATTTAAGGTATTTTTTCTGAAGTTAACCTCTTGTGTTTCAGTTTCCATTGTTAAAATATATGCATCTAAACAGTTACAATAGTGCAGGTATATTTCTGTACTATTCCAATAGGGCATGATGTGGTTACATTTTATCTCGGTACTTTGTGAAATAACTTTTCAACACACAATTCTGTACAGCAGTTTGATATACACAACATACAGCTTGTAACACAAGCATCTTACATGAAGCTTGTTGACATTCACAAATGACACATAACCATTTACAATATTCCAGACAGCTCTGCTGGCAGAATCTCTCTTTCTTACACTTCTATATAAATAATGTTGATATTCACAAATTACATAATTATTTACAAAATTCCAGATAGATGGGCTGGCAGTATCTCCCTTCATGACACAAGCTGTAAATCAATTTGCTCTAACTGTTTAACTTACAGTTTTGGTGCGACTGACTAGCCGCAAAAGGTACTAGATCAGTTGGACAGAAAAATAAAATGTTTCAAGCTTATCAAACGATATATAAAAAGCAGTGTATACCAAGATTATATATCCCTAGCTCTGAAGGAGGTATAGGCCTCCTCAAAACTGACTGCATGTATAGATCTGCAGTTGTGGGACTGCATACATTCTGTTGACCTCATAAGATCCAAATAGAGAAAAAATTTTAAAACATGAGATGCAGAAGTATAAAATGACCTCTCTGCTTAGTTTAGCAGAACCATTCAAATAAGTGGCAAGTGGGAATGGAAAGCAAACCAGAATGCAAAATCACACACCAATTGAATGTGCCAAAAAATAAAACAAAAGAAATAATATAAGGATCAGATGAGAAAGAAAACAAAAAAGCCTTAAATATAGTGGCAAATGTAGAGATCACCTGGACCAAACTCATGTTGATCAGGATTTGACAGAGGAATAGTTAAGGAGGTGAGTTGAAACCAAATGATGAAAGGTAAATCATGGCAGCCCAGGATAGTGGACTATGTACACATTGGTTTACGAAGTCCATTAAACCATGTGGTAGAAACAGACAAATGTAGGTTCTGTGAAAAAAAAAATAATTGGAAATAGTTGCACACCTTGTAATTGGATGTGAGAAGCACTGGAAACATGACCCACAAAGAATTATACATGATGATGAAGTATACATCACGTGGGATCACCCACTACCAACAATTCAAAAAACAGATGTGGGAAAGCCAGATATAGTAGCCCACGAAAAAGACAAAAGTAGCATTGATTAAATTGCTACACCTAGCAATTAGTGTCTCACATACAGAGAAACACAAATTCATAAAATATCAGGATTTGCAAGCAGAAATGAGAGCAATGTGGAAAAAAGATACCCAGACTGTTCAAACAGTAGTCCTAGGAGCATTAGGTCTCAAAAAAGAATCAAAGGGTAATGCAGAGAACTGACAGTGTGACCCAGATACAGAAAATCTGAGAAATTTTCTAAAGCCTTTGACTATGGGAATGTGATGGCATGCATCTTTTAGGTCCAATGTTATCATACAGCTTTTCCCTGCTGAATGACGGGTAACACACCCTAAAAGATCAACATCTTGAATTGTAGAACCTCCACATACAGATTTAGGAAGGAATGATCTAGAACTGGTCTCAAAGAAGACTACCTATTTCGTACCAGAAACATTCTGGAACAGAAACCTTTGCACCTTTGATTTAATGGCACTTGTTCTACGACTCCTAGGGTTAGCAAGTGCTGAGGAACCTGAAGAAAACAAATTCTGTTTGGTTTGGAGGGTGGGTAGGAACTTCTCTGAAATGAGTTTTTTTGTACCCAGTGCTAAATGTATTCCTCCTGAACCACTTTTAACAGCCATGACCAAGGGAATGTACAGAGCCAGTTGTTGGGACAGGTTTTGAGAGATTGGAGGAGTGGTGGAGGGGGAAGGAGGAAGACTGTTGGCACAGTCATTCTGAAGTTGTAGACTGTCACACTTTTGGAAAAGATGTTTGTTTCTTAAAATTCCCCTCCTGCCATCTCTTTTTGTTTCACTGACTGACCGGTGAAAGCAAGAATTACCTGTTCTGTTTCTTAGTTGTGAAAGATGATCTGCGAGATTTGTAAGAGGACAGCTTGAAAAATCTTAGAAACTCTTGGAATTTAATATCCCTCTCTCATCAAATTGTTTGGCAGGTAGACCAAATAAAACCTCTTTATCTAAATCTGAATTCAAAATTTCAGACCATCTCATCAGAAAAATGAAGTTCTCTACTCACCATAACAACAGATTTGTGTTCACTTTTTCCACCTGGCTATCGAATCCAACTCTGATCAGAGACTGGCTATATTCAAGACTTCAGCCTCTGAGCTCTGTCTCCTCTAACCATATCATCTTGCTCTACTAATATTACCTCAGCTAGAGTTTGCCACTCTTTGCAAAAGCTTCCACCATTTAATCCCAAAAGAAAACACTAAGGACCCCAACAAGGAGAAGCACGATCTTCCCTAACACAGTAAACCCATGATCGAGATACACACTAAATTGGCAGCAGCAGGTGGGAGGGAGGGTTAAACCTGACAGAAAGAGACAACACAGATTTATCATTATGATGAGTACATAACTTTTGCTACCAATGTTGTCTTTTCCATCTGGGTTCCCAACCAGGTAAAACCTTAGGGAGGTCCTATGAAAGCACATTCCATAATATGGTGGTGCCAAACGGGGCCCTAGACCTCGAGTGAATATCCAGTTTGTAGTGGGACACAAACACATGAGAACCCACGCAAGTAACAGCAGCACAATCATCAACCAAAGCAGCTCTGGAGAACAAAGACATAGAGATGGTTATAGCTGTAGTAGAATGACCTTTCGGTTTACAAGGCAAGACCTTCCCTTTCAAGTTATACCCAAATGAAATACGAGACAACCACTTGGACAGAGTAACCTTCGACATGGGCGTACAAACTTTCTGAAGGATTTTGTTCTTCCCAAATAAAATCTCAATTGTTTATAGACATCGAGAAAATGCAGTAGATATTCTCCTTTATTGGAAAATTTAAGAAAAACACTGGCAAATGAATGGTCTGATTCAAATCATTCTCTGTTGCTTCTCTTATTTGGACAAACGCCCTATCTTTATGAAAAACCAAATACAGAGGTTCTGAGGACAAAGCCAACCATTCTGAGACACAGCTGGCAGATGTAACAGCCACCACGGATAAGGTCTTCCAAGACAATAACTTCAAGGCAACAGTGGCTGATGGCTTAAACGGAGATGCAGCAAGCACCTGAGACATAAAAAGCAAGTCCAACTGCGGAAAAGGATCCCTTGAGAAAGGCCTTTGAAATTTTCTGAGCCACCAAGAGCACATTATCCCTCCTAATATGAAAGTTGGAAAAAGCTGCCAACTGTACCTTAACAGTACAATAACTGAATCTCAAGTGAAACAAGTCAGCAAGAAAGACCAGGACCACCTCTAATGGAGCTGAGAAAGGGTCTAAACCTTTAAATTCAGCCCAAAGAACAAAACCTTTTCACTTACTAGCATATACTTTATGAATAGACACTTTCCGAGATAAGGACAAAATATGCACCACTCTGTCTAAAAGCTTGGAATCTCTGGCAATCAGGAGAAATGGAAAAACTAAGCAATTAACCTGAGTGTCTGAAGGTCAGACAGATCCAAGCCCGCTGGGTGAGAAATCGGATCGAGAATGGGATCCAGGACCCAAAATGGGTAACTCAGAAGAGGCCAGAGAAAGAGGAACCACACCAAATGGGGCCAAAAAAGGAGCAATGAGGATCATAGCCACTCTGCATTGGGCAGTCTTCTGGAGAAATCTTATCAATGAGGTCAGAGGATACGCATACAGGAGACTAGGAGCCAGGCATACAGAACAACTTCCCTGGGTGACTGTCCTTGAGGAGGAACTAAGGTAGAACAGCTGCTGTACTTGGTGTTGGATGGGCAAGCAAACAGGTCACAACAAAGAGTGCTCCAGACCGAATGGCAACCCTCAAATTAGGGACCACTCACGAGGAAAAAGAATACTCCTGCACAGACTGTCTGCTAAAATGTTGGGATTTTTATAGGATATTTGTTGCAACCAGAAACTGTTGAGATGAAATCACCCACTGCCAAACCTTAAGGGCATCCTGACAAAGCAATAAAACTGGGTTCCTCCCTGCTTGTTCAGAAAACAGATGACAGCCATATTGTCCATCTAAACAGAGATCACACCCTTGGGGAGACAGTCCTCAAGGAGGTCTACTCTCATCTCCAAGACACTGATGTGGAGAATGGTCTCAGTCATGGAGCAGGTCACTTGGACAGTCCTCCCTTCAAACTCCCCCTTCCCCAGCCTAGAAAAGAAATGTACGTCATGACCGTACCCAGCGGAGGGGGAAGAACAAACAGTCTCACTGGAGACACCAAGGAAGGCTCCAACTACCACCTGATTTAATCTAGACATACATTCGTCAACATAATGGGAAACTCCATTGGATGTGTCAAGTAAGACCACTGCACCAAAAATGTTCACTGCAAAGCCATCATTTGGTACTTAACTAGGGGAACTAAGCAGATTGCGGCCACCATATGCCCAAAGAGCTTGAGAACTAGTGATGTCGGAATCTTTCTGTAAGACAGCAAACATATGGCCTGATGATGAAGGGTAGATACCATGGAAGCTGGAAGTTGTGTAATTTGAGAGACTGTGTTCCACGATGACCTACAAATTCTAGCATATGAATGGAGTGAAGAATGGACTTGACAGCTAACCATGATCCCGCCGGAACTGCACAGCTGCAGTAATGTGCCCCTAGCTCTGAATAGCGATGCTCTCATAGAGGTGATTAGAAGCCAACTATCCAAGTAAGGGAAGACCTAGAACCCTTGGAGCCTGAGCCAGGCTGCTACGACTGCCATGCATTTGGTGAATTCCCGGGGGGGGGGTGTGACCAAGAGCAGCACTTTGAACTGAGGGAACTGAGGAATGGCTTCCACCCAGAAGCCCAGAAACTTCTTGGAATGCCTCACTATCCTTACAATGATAAGCAACCCTGAGGTTGATCGAATCCAGTGTCCTTCAAGACAGGCAGAATGGAATGTACTCTAACCATCCAGAACTTGGTCTGTTTCAAAAAGCAATTCAACTTGCTGAAATGTAAAACTGACTTGAGGTCCTTGCTCTTCTCTGGAACTAAAAAGAACCTTGACTACACCCCAGATCTCTGTTGGTCTGGTGAGAACCTTGACTACATCCTGGATCTGTGTTGGTCTGATGGGACCTCTTGGATGACTAAATTTACTAAAAGACTATGAATTTCAATAGCTGCATCACTTATCTAACAGTGACATTTTCTTGAAGATATTTGGGATTTACCTTCGGTGCATCTAAAAATGTAATTGTGTAACCTCTGGATATGACTGTTCACACCTATCTGTCCAAGGTGATGGACCTCCCGAGCTTCTGGGCACACAGTCAAATGACATTCATCTTCCTCCAGAGTCAGATAGTCGGGAAAGCTCTCAAGATCACTGAAAGGGTATCCTTGAGAAAGCTACACATAAGCTCTGGTACTGAGGACCACACCTGCCACATGGGCAGTGACCATTGTGATTACTCACCTTGCAACAGGCAGGAAATTCCTCCAGGAGCTTCCTAAAAAGGCTGCAGTTCTTTTCTTAAGAAGAGATGTTTTCCCGCTTCTGGTTCTGGTTTGAAGAGAGGGTCCATTGAGGGGTAACAAAACATGCTCCAGCAGCAGACAGCATCTTTCCATCCTGCTGCTCCTTGTCAAAGTGTCTTTAATTTTAGGCCCAAAAAGTGAAGAGCTATCACAGAGGAAGATAATAAAGGATGCCTTGAAGCAGTCTGCAAAATGACACAATCTCATCAAAGTGTGGTGACACATGGCAAGCTCGGGATGTGCCATCAGCCATGGTAGAAAGTAGACTCATGGACACATTAGCAGTAAATTGCAAAGTGGAAAACTGAGTCTCCAGAGTCTTTTGAGACCCTGGAGTCTACTGTAACTTAACAACTCTTGACACTTCTGACACAATGTCCCACAGACGTCTTGTCAAGTGAGTCAGACAGTTTAGTCTCAGAACAAATGTGGCTGAGGCACAGGAGCACTTCTCTGACCAGTAGCACAGACTCCCTATTCAGGGTATGAAATAATGAACTCTTCCAAGATGTCCTTCTTAGTGGCCTCCATCACCACAAAACCATCAACAGCAGGACCCTTACTCCGGTGTTGTGGGTCCTTGGAAGAAGTCAGGATTTTAACTGGTTCCACTATATTGGAGTCCTTCTATGCCATACCCAAAAGATCACCAAAAAGGGTGCCACGGCACAAGGATTTAGGAGATGCCTCTCCATCACAGAGGTCTGTATCATCTGTGAGGGATTCTTCCGGATAATCCAAGTGCTTCCTCTCATATCTTATCTTGCCCGAAACTTCCCACCATGGAGAATTCAGGGGGAACACGACTTACAGTTGGAAAAAAAGCTGCCATCAGACCCAGTAGTTGTAAGATTAATCTGGCTGGACATGAATGAAGAGAAAGGATGTGTAATACCTGCTTTCATAAAGTGTATATTCTTGTTTTTGGCAGACTTGCTACTTATGTTTGGGTATCTAGATGGGCTCCAGTGAACTCCAGAGTTTGCGTATGGCAGAGCAGAGACTTGGTATAGTTTACAGTAATGCCTAGCTGGAGACAGAGGTGGAGCAAGTAATCTCTTGCTTGAATTAGTAGAGGCATAGTGGAAGCAACTAAGAGCCAGTCATCTAGATAAAGAAATACCCGGAATCCATGCACTCTATGGTAAGCCACTTCCATGCACTTTGTGAACACCCTGGGGCTGTGGTGAGACCAAAGGGCACTGCTCTGAACCGGTAGTAAGTGGCTCCTAGCAGGAAGCGTACCCAACACCTGAAGTACCTGTGTACTTTGATATGATAATGCACATCCAGGAGGTCTATGGAGATGATCTTATCGTGCTTCCATAACAGTGGCAAGATGGACTGAACAGTGACCCGTTTCACAAACTGGTTTAAGCTGCTGAGATCCAGAACTGGTCTTAGGTCCCCAAATTTCTTTGGCACTAAAAAGAATCTTGAGTAGGTTCCAGACCCTTGTTGGTCTGGTGGGACCACCTTCCTCTAAGAAAGTGGAACGTCGGGAATTATTTTCTTGCGTTTTGGAGGGACAAGGGAAAATGGTATGTAACAACCTCTGGATATTATATTCTGCACCCAAGAATCTTTGGTAATGGCCGAATAGGATTGTGGGTGCAGGATAAGCATCCCCCAACTGCCTCCAGAGTATAGCAATCGGGTAACCCTTCAGGGATCCTGGAAGGGCTTCTCTGCGAAAGGAGCTTTTCCAACAAAGTGTATAAGGCTCTCTCCACTACATCGAAAGCTGAAGCCATGGGGGAACCTCGTCTTGACCGAACTGAATCCATAGTAGCCTGTGTAGGATGAAACTCAATCCCCTCAGTTCCAGCCTCAAAGCAGGGATCAGAAATACGCCATCTAGCGTCAAGCATCCAACAGGGAGGAATGGCTCCAAAAACATCGGAATTGATCTGGCCACCCAGATGCAGTGCTGATATTACGGTCCCAAGATCCTTCTGGATCCGATACAGTGAGACTCATCTGGCTTACTGACAGTGTCAGGAGTTGAAGAGGGTCAAGTCTTCGAATACGACACAAACTCAAAGTCTCAGGTCCAAAGCCACTGAAAACACTGGACAGATTGGAGTAAGTGTCAAAGGCTGTGGGGATGAACAGTAAGTAGGCTCACAGGTCCGACGAGAGACAGAGTTAGAATAACACCTAAATGAATCTGGATTCTGAGAAATTTTCTCATCATCCTGTCCACATCCACTTTTGTTACACTCCTAGATAAACTGAGGGAAGATGATGTTGAAGGTGGATGGGATACTCTTCAAGGTGTGTCCTGAAAGAAGGAAGAATGTAGCCACGAAGTTTATGGTTCTGGGGAAAACCTAGCAGTAGCCTGAGGTGACTTGGATTTGGACTGGCCAAATGAGTGACTTGGACAGAATCAAATCTGAGTGAGAGGACAGATTTGAAGGTTTGGGTTTTGTTGGAGTTATGAAGGTTGACAGATCCTACATTTTTGAGATTTTCTCAGGCAGAGCCAAGCCCAAAGAAGCTGAAGGAGGACAGCGATCATAGTAGTGCTTCCACAATTTTTAGTTTTGTCCACTGCCTCTCCTGAGGAGTTTTTGGAAGTGGACAGGACTGCAGAGGCAGCCACAGCAGATGAAGGAAGAAGACCTTTCAAATTTCACTTTCTTCCTCTTGACCAGTCTTCTGTGATTAAAACTTGCACAACTATCACATCTACCATTTAGATGTTCTGGACCTAAGCAATGTATGCATTCTGAATGTCTGTTCAAATTTGAAATTTTATGCCCACATGTGGAGCACTTCTTAAAACCTGTAGGCTTCTCAGCCATGAGGGTTATAAATTAACTGTAGAAGGAGAAACAAAAACCAAGAGAAAATACCAGCGATGGTAATAAGAATACCCAAGGTTAAAACTAGAAAAGTTGAATACCAACTATAGTAAAAAAGAAGCACCACATAAGTAGCACGAAAAACAGGCAATGGCTTAAGGCCCAAGACTACTATATCTTTAGAACAAATTTTTCAACAGTGAGAGTGTAGAAAGAGAAATCCTACGTGTGTGTGTGTGTGTATATATATATATATATATATATATATATACACACACACACACACATAATGTATATATACATATATATATATATATATATATATATATATATATATATATATATATATATATATATATATATATATATATATATATATATATAGGTCCCCTACGAAAGACTGAAAAGCCACAAGATGGACACCCATAATCCCGAGACCAAATACCAAAAAGACTAGAAGACCGAAAGACCACAAGTGCGAAATTCAAAATTGCGAACAATCAACACACATACACAGTACAGACATGCACATACACACAGTGTCCACCCACACCCAAATAATTCTACGCTACAGTTAAGCAGGGGAGCAAGCCCCCCCCACCCCCCTACTTTAATATTCTAACTCCAAGATCGCACACACACATAAGGCAAACTCACACCCACAGACTACAGTCCCTCACACACACACACACACACACACACACACACACACACACACACACACACACACACACACACAGTGGATATAGAAAGTGTACCGACTCCTGTTAAAATGCCAGGTTCTTGTGATATAAAAAAATTAGACCACAATAAATAATTTCAAAATTTTTCCCATGTTTAATGTGACCTATAACTTGTACAATTCAATTGAAAAACAAATCTGTTAGGGGAAAAACATAAAAAATAAAAATCATTCAATACGCTAGTAGCATAAGTGTGCACACTCTTAAACTAACACTTTGTTGTGTGTGCACACCCTTAAACTAATACTTTGTTGAAGAACCTTTTGATTTAATTACAGCATTCAGTCTTCTACTGGATTTAGGTCTGGGCTCTGGCTGAGCCATTCCAAAAATTTATTTTCTTCTGGTGAAGCCATTCATTTGTTGATCTGGATGCATGCTTAGGTCATTGTCATGTTGAAAGGTGAAATTCCTCTTCATCTATCTAGCAGAAGCCTGAAGGTTTTGGGCCAAAAGTGACTGGTATTTGGAACTGTTCATAATTCCCTCCACCTTGACTAAAGCCCCAAGCTCCAGCTGAAGAAAAGCAACCCCAAAGCATGATACTGCCACCACCATGCTTCACCGTGGGGATGGTGTTCTTTTGGTGATACAAAGTGTTGTTTTTGCGCCAAACGTACCTTTTGGAATTGTGGCAAAAAAGTTAAACCTTGGTCTCATCAGACTATAACACATTTTCCCACAAGCTTTTAGAAGATGTGATGTATTGTTTTGCAAATTTTAGCCGGGCCTGTTATGTTTTTCTGTGTAAGAAAACGCTTTTTTCTTGCAATCCTATCCCATAGTCCAGACATCTGGAGGATATGGGAGATTGTTGTCACATGTAGTACACAACCAGTACTTGCCAGTAATTCCTGCAGCTCCTTCAGTGTTGCTGTAGGTTTCTTGGCAGCCTCCCTGACCAGTATTAGTCTTGTCTTTTCATCAATTTTGGAGGGACATCCAGTTCTTTGCAACGTCACCATTGTCCCATATTTTTTCCACTTTTTGATGACTGTCTTCACTGTGTTCCATGGTATATCCAATTCTGTGGAAATTTTTTTGCACCCTTCTCCTGACTGATGCCTTTCAACAATGAGATCCCTTTGATGCTTTGTAAGCTCTCTGTGAACCATGGCTTTTGCTGTAACAGGCAACAAAATGTCAGGAAAACCCTACTAGGACAGCTGAACTTTATTTGGGGTTAATCACAGTCTCTTTAATTGATGGCAAGTGTTTACCCAAGAAGACTGAATGCTGTAATTAAATCAATGGTGCTTCAACCAAGTATTAGTTTAAGGGTATGCACACACAATAAAATATTAGTTTAAGGGTGTACACATTTATGCAACCAGAGTATTGTGCGTTTTTTATTTTTTATATTTTTTCCCCTAACAGATTTGTTTTCCAATTGAATTGTACCGGGTATATGTCACATTAAAGGTGGGAAAAGTTTTGAAATTATTTATTGTGGTCTCATTTTTTTATATCACAAAAACCTGGCATTTTAATGGGGATGTGTACACTTTTTATAAACACTATATATATATATATATATATATATATATATATATATATATATATATATATATATATATATATATATATATATATATATGGGTCTACTTCTATTCGCTGACAGCCCATTTCACTGAAACCCATTTGGTTGACAGCTCATTTCATCGACAAACATTCTAGGTGGGGCTGCGCCCCCAATGTGGGGGGCTGTGCCCCCCCCAACTATATATAACAACTCCACAGTCGCACAACAGTGGGGAGGGGGGAAAAACCCAGGTTTTTGCCTTGAATACTTTTGTCAATGAAATGAGCTGTCAACCAAATGGGTTTCAGTGAAATGGGCTGTCAGCGAATAGAAGTAGACCCATCTATATATATATATATATATATATATATATATCTATATATATATATATATATATATAGATATATATATATATATATCTATATCTATCTATATATATATATATATATATATATATATATATATACATATATATATATATATATCTATATATATATATCTATATATATATATGGGTCCACTTTGTCATTTCAAAATACTGAAATCCCGAAATTCAGTAATTCGAAATCACAAAGCCGAATACTCAAAGTTCCGAAACCGGCAGAAGCGTGAAATTCAAAATCCCGAAGCACGGAGATTTTGAATTTCCGTTTCCACTGGTGCGGTGTGTGGATGTTTGGGTTTAATTTAGGTAAGTTTGTGTGCGTAAGTTTGTTGGCTAGGGGCTTGAGTGAGTGTGTGTGTGTGCGTGTGTGTGTGTGTGTGTGTGTGTGTGTGTGTGTGTGTGTGTGTGTGTGTGTGTGTGTGTGTGTGTGTGTGTGTGTGTGTGTGTGTTTCGTTTGTGTTTCTGTTTGTTCGGTCTCAGAGTGAGAATATATAAGTAGGGAGGGTGCTTGCTCCCCTGCTTATATGTAGTTTAGATACATTTGTTTGACTGTGTGCGTGTGGGGGGGTATTGTGTTTGTTTATGTGTGTACTGTATGAGTGACGTAGTGTCAGGATCTTGAATTTCTCAGTTGTGTGTTTTCGCATTTGTGAGTTGTCCTTGGGTTTTCGGCTTTGTGATTTCGAAATACTGAATTTCGGGATTTCAGTATTTCGAAATTACAAAGTGGACCCATATATATATATATATATATATATATATATATATATATATATATATATATTTTTTTTTTTTAAATAAGCTATATGGGAGGAAGGAAGAACTTATCCAATTAGATATGAAAATTATTGAAAAATAACACCTATCTGAAGGTAATGCTACTCAATGCTAGAGGTCTAAACCTCAAAATGCACTCTCTTGAGGCACTCCTAAAAATGGAAAACATTGATATCTGTGCAGTAACTGAGACCTGGTTCAAGGCTCCAGAGAGCACGCCTACAATACCAGGCTACAACACTTACCACACTTTCGGCCACAAAACCAAGACCGAAACACTAAAGGTGGAGGAGTGTCTATATTCACCAAGGATATTCACACCTCCAGGCTAGTTGCCCAACACAAAGCATCTGAAATTCTCCAGGTGCAACTAACACTAGGTAAGATTGCAATCCAAATTATAGCTTGCTACAGATCCCCCACCATGCTCCAAGATTCTCACTACACCTTTCTAAACAAACTGGAAAATATTAAGATACAACCAAACCCCCTAATACTGGGTGATTTCAACTACCCTGCCATTAACTTGGAAAACTACTCGGGTACCAACTCCTTTTCCCAACGGTTCTTGGAATTCATAAATTCCAATGCCCTGGATCAACTAATCCATTGTCCCACCAGGGGCTCCAATATCCTAGACCTGGTCATTACCAACATGGGGGATAGATGCTCCACACCAGTGGTCACCCCCTCATTGGTCAGGTTTGATCATAAGCAAATCATCCTTGACATCCACATCCCACCCCATCGCCCAGTAAGGAAACCTCCTTAAAAAACTTCTCCAAAGCCAACTTCATGCTACTGAAGTCAGAAGTGACAAACTTCACGACACCCATGCAGACGGGATCTGAAAGTTCGACCGCAGAATCCTGCACTAAGACACTGTACAAGCACATCCACTCGTGCATGAATCGTGCCATCCCAAATAGAACCAAGATGCTCTTCTCCAAAAAAAGGAAGCCAATCTGGTGGTCCCCTGCTATAAACAAACTATACAACAGAAGGAAGAAACTGTTGCAGAAAAGAGGAAAATCCCAGGATGCAAAAAACTCCCACACCAGCCTCAGTAAGAAGCTGAGATCCCTCATAAAATCCTCAAAAGCTAGTTACGAAAATAAAATTGCCAAAGATTCCAAAGACAACCACAAGGCATTCTACAGTTATGTCAAGAATCTAAACGGCAATGCTCAGATCTGCTCTGAGCTACAACAGAATGGCATTAAATATACTGATTCCAAGGATATTGCCAATATCCTGACAGATTGATTTAGTGCCAACTTCACTCCCCTCTCGCACCCTAAAGGGCCCATCTCAATACCAAAATATTGCCAAATTCCAGTAATCAAGGCCACACAGGTAGAAACACATCCATGGGACCAGATGACATCCTAGGCTGTGTACTACATGAACTACAAAATGAAATGGAACCTCACCTAAGTGTCATGTTTAATCATAGCCTCACCTCAGGCTTCGTGCCCACTGAGTGGCGCACAGCTACAGTTATCCCACTCCACAAGTGGGGATCCGCCTTAGATCTTAGGAACTAACGTCCCATCAGTCTGACAAGCCTGATCTGCAAGGGCATGGAACCCATCATCATGGAACTTATAAACTAAGACATTGGCAACCTTCAAACACTGGACCCCGCCCAGTTTGGGTTTGTGAAGGGCTGATCTTGTCTCCTGAATCTGACTGACTTCTTCGATTCCGTCTTCAGAGCTGTGGACGAGGGTAAGGCAGTCCACACAGCCTCACTGGACCACGCCAAGGCCTTCAACACCATCCCCCACTCTGGAATCATAGATAAACTTACTAAGCTGGGCATAAATCCCTACATCACTCGATGGGTTGCCAACTGGCTTACTGACAGAACCCAGACTGTAAAAGTAGCCGACTCCAAATCCAGCTCCAGACAAGTGGAGTACCTCAGGGTTCTGTCCTGGGACCACTCTTGTTTGGCATCCACTTCTCTGAAGTACACGCCAACACTAAGGGACTCCGCCTAACAAAGTTCGCAGTTGACTGTAAACTGGGAGCCATTATTGAATCCCCAAATGATGTGGATATTCTACAAAAGGGCCTTACAGAAACAGATGCCTGGTGCCAGAGCCATGGGCTCAAGCTTAATGCCAAGAAATGTATAGTTATCCCCTTTGGAAAAAAACCTGTACCCATGAATTGCCACTTAGGTGGCAGGACACTAAACATCGAAAGTGTGATGAGAGACTTAGGGACAAAGGTGGACAGTGGTCTCACTTTCAATAACCACATTGCCACATCAGTCAGGAGATCCTTCTATGTAGCACATCTCATCACTAAGGGCTTTTCATCCAGAAAAAAGGAGGTCATTTTCCCACTGTACTCATCCCTCATTAGACCCATTATAGAGTATAATGCCCTGTTTGGTATGTACCTCACAAGACATCTGCAACAACTGGAAAGGCCACAGAAATACCTCACTTAAAGAATCACAGGCCTAAAGCAGATGCCATATGCTGACCATCTAAAAAAACTCCAGCTATACTCTGTGGCATATTGTCTACTCAGAGGCGATCCCTGCTTAACATACAAGGCCATGTCAAACCCTGAGCTGCTGGACATGCTCCACTTAAAGAAATCCCAATCCCTCAGAGCCACACGCTCCAGGGATCTAAACCTTGTCATTACAATGAACAAAACATGCTGCAGGGATAGGTTCCTGACCCAGAGACTCCCCATACACTGGAATAGAATGCCCATACATGTCAAGCAGAGCGCCTCATTGGCCCTCTTCAAAAGGAACCTTGATGATTGGATGGGAGATAAATTCACCCCAGGGATCATGTCAGTCGCCCTGCTAGACAGGGGTCCAGAGAAGCAAATATTGTGGGAAGAAATATCCAGGGAATTGTTATGGTTAGGCTTGCATAGGCCCTAGGGCCGATAGCCTAGTACCAACCTATGAATCTACCACAACCTGCTCAAGCTAACAGTGACCACGTCTTATTGCTGAAGCAGCAAATGCAATCATAGGTAACTGAGGAGAAGAGAGGGATTATAGGTAAGGGGAGGACCTCAAGCTACAAAGTCTAAAGTCTATCGAAGTGGCCAAGGACAGATCCGATGTCGGATCCAAGAAACATCAATTGAAGAACTGACAAAAAAACATTATCAGATTTAAACAATTTTTACACACACACACATGCACACACATTCAGACACATTTATATCTTAAATATAGTAACTAATTCAATTTTCTTTGTGGACAAGTTCCCCAAAGGAGACTTATCTGCCAAAAAAAGGATATGACGTGCAGCATGCCACTTTTGTGAAGCCTCTGTGCTGTTTCTTCAAGCAGCAGCAAGAAAGTACAGAACATTTTTCACTAGGACTGCTGATTTTCCCTACTCAGGGCTGAACAATCAGCAGTCAAAGTGGAAGTGGAGGAAGATGCCAGAGCTTTTGGGAGCTAGCCGGTTGTTGTGCCAAGGGTAAGACATAGCCTATATAGCCTAAGGCGATTGCAGCAGTTGGAATGATGAACATCAGAAGTTATGTAATCATGATATCCCTAAGTCCATCCCCTTGAAATGATGGGTTATTCACCCTCGTAATGGATTCGATCAAGAAGCAACTTCAGCACATTCCAGAGCTCAAGCTCGTCCCTTTTTTCCACAATGCACCTGGATCCCCTCACAACTCTCGGATTGAGTTTGCCCCCAATGCAAAGAATACTCATGAAGGAAGAGTTACTGGAGAATTGACTTCAGAATTAGGACTGCATGGTCTGTCTAAAAAGCCAGGAAAAGACCATTTGGAGGGGGAAAAGAGGGTGGAATGTTGAAGTGGACAGATCTGGGTTAATGAAGATCTAGTGTTATACTTAAGTTCTTTATCTTATGTTACCCTGTCTGTCCAATATGACTGATGGGATAGAATCGCCACCTACTAGATACTCCTGGGTGGTATCTTGAGGACAGTGGAGCCAAAGGATGATCTAGACCTTCACAACATATCCAGCCTATAATGTTTGACAAAGGTATGCTTTGTTGATCAAGTTGTTGTAGCACAAATACCATCAATGGAGGAATTTTGGAAAAGAGAAAGATGTGTTGTTCATGGCATAATGTGAATAATACAATTTAACAGCCATTTGGACACAGCAAATTATGAGAATGTGCAACCAAGCTTGAAAGAGGGGTAAGTCGGTTACCCTAACTGAAATCTTTAGGACAATGTAAGTAAAAATGTAGTCATCTATAAACATTCAAGGAGTGAAACAAATACTCTCTTCAGTTGTAAGGACTGGGGAAAAACACTGGAAGGTGAATGCTAGGATTCAGGGTTGATTTAGAAATTACTCTATGCATATAGGAGGGGTCAGTTCTGAGGGGAAATTATGAATTTATGGAAAACCAAACTTGGGGCAGAATTACATGAGACAGCATGCAATTCAGAGATTCTCCTGCCTGAAATAAGAGCAACCAAAACAAGGTCTTCCTGGAAAGATATTTTATGTTACAGGAAGAAACAGGTTTGAAGTTGAGGTCAGAGTTAAGGCTTCTAGCACAAAGTTCAAATATCACGGTGGACAGGGAACCTTAATGGATGGGGGGGTTCAAGAGAAAGATCCCTTTTATGAAAGCTCTGCAAAGTTTTTGGAAGGCTAAGGCGGTTGAATTTAGCCTTTGATTAAAATTGGAGATGACTACCAAATGGAATTTAGTGGTGGAGAAATTAGAGCCAGAATCAAATACGGTAGCTAGGAACTGTAAGACCAAAGGAAGTGGAGCTGACACAGGGTCTTCTCAATTTACTTCTATACATCTTTTGAGCTGCATCCTTCTAAGAAGCAGACAGGATGTGAATAACTATGAGGGGATCTTTGGCCATCACTGGAATCGGAGAAACCATGTGGTTGGCTTCAGAGATATGAGTAGATGAAGCTTGCAGGACAGGTGAAATACAGATTCAGAACTGGACTGAGCAGCTAGGACTACTTCTTGGAATAAGCCCAAAAAATAGAGGATCGAAAGTTACCTGGGCCAAAAGAGAGCTATAAGGATTAAGTGAGACCTTGAAAATAAGAAGCTTTCTGTAAGAATTTTGTCATGAAAGGTACAGAAAGGAAGGCATAAAGGAATCCAGGAGACCACTGATGGACCAAAGCATCCCTGGGTGTCTGCCCTGTGAGGGTATTAGGGAAAAATGCTTCACTTAGGTTTTGTCGGACATATGAAGAGGTTACAACAAGGCTGGCCTAGCAATGAAAATCACCTGCCTACTTAATTGAGAATGAGGTTAAAAAAAAGGCAGGATAAAAAGTGCCCAATCTTGTGTACTGGTGCCATGACTAGGGAAAAATGCAGTGCAGAATCCTCAGGGTATGAAAATATACCTTCAAAAGGGTTAGGCCAGGCTCAGTGGGAAGATGGAATCCCTGTTGTAGAAGGAACTAGTAGTCAACAAAAAACGTAAAGATGACAAACAGGATTACTGAGGATAAGGAAGAAATTATGAAATGATACTATTATGCAAGCACAGAATTTCCAGATAGAATATATTTAGAAAGACTAAAAAAGAAATTTGAGGAAAGAAAAAATAATTACAAAAGAAAAACTGCCAAAGGCTTCAAATGGAAATTTGGATTCACTGATACAAAAGATATATGAAATTATTACATAGATGAAGGAACTCTGGGCTGCCTGGAAAAAAGAAGCAACAGAGGAAATGCAAAAATATATAAAGAACAAAACTCAGATTTTTTTGAAATGTGTAAAAAAGAAACATGGACATGGGAAAAGAAAAACAGATCTGGTATGGTGCAATACCTAAGCAAAGAAGAAAGCCAAACTAATCAATACAAATAATCATCTCCAAAGATATTTGAAGAGGAATACAGGCAAAGGCAACCAACTATGGAACATTTCACAACATAAAAATAATAAAATCAAGGGGGAATGTACAAAACAGGATTAGTAATGGAGAAGTTAAGCAAACAGAAACTGAAGTTATGGATCTTCTGTGAAGTGAATCAAAAGGATTTACTGTGGAGAATCCATCACAGGCAATGTTGAATCATGAAGGAATTGCAGGTCTCCAGATGAAGGAGCAACCGTTGGACCAGAAGGGATCTGAAGATTTACAACATGATGATACTATGGGACCTTCTACAGGAGACTGGTACAAAAGTCCAGATGAAGTTGTGCAACAAGGGAAGAAGCAAAAAACAGTGGTGACTCTAACACAGGTAATGTTGCAGAGTTAAGGGCCAAAGGGTTCCCCTATATGAAGGAGCAGCAGATAAACAGGAAATGACACAGGAAGATTTTCTGATACTTTCTGTAGATTTCTCGACGGACACATCAAGAAAAGAAGATATCTCAATCTAGAAGAAATTGATTTAGGGGAAGAGCTACTTGTCTTAATATAGATGGATATACATATTAAGATAAATGAAAAAATAGATTACAAAAAGAAAAGACCCAACATGTTGAGAAGGTTGGTAACAGATGAACAAGAAATTTACATGATATAACAGAAATAAAGAGAAATATATTACTGCACAGCTAAACTAATAATGGATAAAGTGTTACCACAAAAACTTATAGTAGCAAAGGAAAGGAAATAAATCAAATGCCACAATGAAAGTAGTGAATACAGAAAACTATAAAGCAATCACAAAAAGAAGTATCACTGTTAGTAGAGTACAGAAAAGGGAACAAATAATCATAAGTACTTAGAAAAATAAACATAAGAGCAATGAACAGTATCAAGACAGATAAATATTTATCATACACTACTGCCAATAATAAACTAAAAAACATCAGCACAGGCAGAAACACGTAGAAGGTGTGCAAATAAATATTAAGGAAACATACAAATTAAGCAATTTACGGATGACCCAAAAAGATTTTATACAGAGCTGGAAAATAAAGAAGGAAAACACAACAAAAAAAAAAGAAGAAATAGGCACATTTTGGAGAAGTACTTATGAAGACCATGTTGAACATACAAAGATGCAGAATGGACAGAAAAATTACAAGAAACAATAAGGAACTCCAATGTAAAGGACATGAACTGGGAAGTAACATCCAGAGACAATGAAGAAAAACTAAGAAAAGCTCCTAACTGGAAAACCCCAGGCCTAAACAGTACCCAACTTCTGGATAAAAGCATTTAACATCTTTAAACAAAGATTTAATTCTGAATAAGAATTAGTTATATGTGCATCCCAAACAGACACCAACCTGGTTAACAATAGGAAAAATTATACTTCTTGTTAGGAGTTAACTTTCATGCCATCCTAACAGTACAGACCAATAACTTGCCCTCCGACAATATACAAACTGTATACAGGAATTGTTGCAGTCAGAGTTTACAGTCATTTATAGAAAAAACTCAATCATGGTAATAGAAGAAAAGGTTAACAAAAGAAAGTCAAATAAAACCATAATAGAGAACAGTAAAAACACTGAAGTATGGCATGTACAGATTACAAAAAAACATTTGACAACATCCCACATTCATGGATTCCAAAATGTTTACAGATGTGTATGATATGCCCAGCATTAATCAATTAAATTACAGTGAGCAAAACCGTGGCAAACCATGTTGCAGTTGGGCCATGACAAATGGGAATTAATTAAACCAGAGATAAAAATTCAAAAGGGAATATTCTAGGGTGATTCTTTGTCACCTCTGCTGTTTAGTCTTACCTATAACCCATTAAGATGATTACTCAACATATCAGGGCATGGTTGCAACTTGGCTCCAAGAAAACAACACTGTTTAAAGATTTCTCATCTACTTTTTGTGAATGACTTAAAACTGTATAGTTCATAAGATAAGGAGTTGAAGGGATAACTGCAAGTGGTTAAAACTTTCTCAAATGACATAAGAATGACATTTGGTCTTAATAAATGTGCAAAAGCAGCATTTAAAATCGGAAAGCTGTAGCATCAAGAAAATATCAACCTTGGACAGGAATGTGATATCAAAAAACTTGAGTAGGATGTGGTGTATAAATATTTGTGAATTGAGGAAGAATCAACAATAAAACAAACAAATGCAAATATAGCTCAGTAAGAAATAGAAAACGAAAACTGACTCCAAAAACTGCCTTGACATCCAAGAATAAAGTCCAAGCTATAAGTCAATTTGCTCCTCCTATTCTAACTTAATAGTTTGGGGTGATGGGCAGGTCCCAAAAATTAAGTGGACACAAAAACAAGAAAAATGCTTCATGCTTTTCAAATGATACATAAATCAGTGTATACCAAGATTAAATATTCCTTGCTCTGAAGATGGCAAGGGCTTCCTCAAAATTGATTACAGAATAGATTTGTGGGGATGCATACATATCTGCTGACCACATCAGATCTAAACATAGTGAAAGTGTCAAATGGAAATGGAAATCAAACCAGAAGTAGACAAAAATCAGAAAGCAACTGAATGTGCTAAAAACAAAAGAAAGAATATAAAGAGAAGGATCAGATGAGAAGGAAAGAAATGTGGAAAAGCCATATAGTGGCAAGTACAGAAATCTCTTAGAGCAACATCATGTTTGCCAAAATATGATAACGGAAAGATTAAGTAGAGGTGAAAGGTTAATAATGGTGACCCATGATAGTGGACTACACACACAATGGTTTATAAGAATCTATTAAAAAAATAGGACAAACAGACAACTGAAGGTTCTGTGAAAAAAAAAAAAAGATGTTAAGCGCTTTCGTGTATGTGTGTTCGATGTTTTGTGATTCGGACATATGCTAGTAGAGCATCTGTCCTACACCCATATATATATATATATATATATATATATATATATATATATATATATAAATATATAAATATATATATATATATATATATATATATATATATATATATATATAAATATATACACAGACACACATATACATATATATATACATACACAGACACAGACACTCACACACACACACACACACACAGACACACACACACACACAGACACACACACACACACAGACACACACACACACACACACACGCACATCAGTTGTATCATGAAGCAGCTACAATGTGAAGCTTCCAATCGGCTGAAAATGAGGCAATCATTTCAAAGGTGTGCTGCACTTGAGGGGCTATGGTTAGAACTGCAGTCTTGGATGTGTTTGGTACCTGCACTTTTATTCATATAGAGTTTAATATTGCAGCACATCCTGTTATTACTGGAATGCTTTGTATTGAAATATCAAAGTGAGGGTGGATACATATACCCTTTAAAAGAAGGGTCCCAGAGACTTTAATTCATATACTTGTACTGGTACTGCTACAGTCTGGCATTTTGCATTTTTCTCTGTTCTCATTCTGTGTGTCGTGGTCAATTTCTGCTCAGTTCTTTGAATATTCTTCTTCTTTGTCTTTTCGGCTTTTGCCGGTTAGTGGTCGCCACAGTGGAACTCCGGTCCGCTAATGATTGGCAGTAGATTTTTATGGTGTCGAGTTGCCAGCCCGACGCTGAACCTTCAGTGAAGGCACGCCCATTCACGCATGTCTTTCGGAGGCCACTCTACTGCGGGGAGGATATGCAGGCTCCACACAGAAGGCACTCCAGCCGAGAATCGAACAGGAGAACCTCTTGCTGTGAGGCAACAACGCTACTGCTGTACCACCACGGCTTCTGCTCAGTTCTTTGAATATAATAGGCAAAAATACTTCTTTGTGGAGTTGTCAATACAACACCAGTAAAAATCCTCTATATTTAACCAGAAAAATAATTTTTTCTGCACTAATATGCTGAGACTACAATGGCATGCTTTCAAGCAGCTACAGTTGTGAGTTCAAAATCAGTGGTGTTTTGCACTGGAAGCCCTAAAATTAGAATATCAGTCTTAAATATGCTCAGTCTCTGAAAGTTTTGTAATAAAATTTCAAAGGTTGACAGAGACAAAGAAAGTTTTGTGCTGAAATATCAAAAGGTGGACAGTGACATAATCTTTGAGAAACAGGCCCCAGTGTCTTTAGCTCATTTGATCTCACTGCCACAGTCTGATATTTTGACATTTTGATTTATACTCAGTTTTTGTCTGTGATGTCATGGTGAATTTATGCCAAGCATACTGCACACAGTAATCGCCAAAAATAGTTCTTTTTACTGAGCTGAGTGTATATCAGAAGTAAAATTCCTCTATAGTCCATCTAAAATAGTTTTTCAGTTGTTACATGATGTGGCTATACTGTTATGTTTTCAGGCAGCTAGAGCTGTGGACCAAGATTCAGAGACGTGCTACAATGGAAGCTCTGAGGTTAGAATCGCACATTCTAGATGTATATCACTTAGTTATAACCTGTAGGCTTTATAATTAAATCTCAAAGGGGGACATGGACGTGGTCTTTCAAATACATGCCATACCAAAGTCTAACATTATGGGTTCTGTAGTGAACTTGTGTCCAGTATTCTAAGCAGAATAGTTTTATAAGGAGATATGTTTCAGTTGTAAGTACAACAGAAGTAAAAGTTTCAATACTGCACCAGGAGAAATATATATATTTCAGTTACAATATGCTGTGACAACAATATGTTTGCTTTCAAGCCACTAACAGCTGAGGGGCAGATTCAACAGTGTGCTACACTGGAACTTCTAAGGCTAAATTTGCAGTCTTATCTGTGTTTTGTAGTTGGGTATCTTGTTGTTGTTATCTGAAAATGTCATGATGAAATAATCTAAATATAACGAAGATACATTCTCTGAAACGTAGGCCTGTTTGCATTTAATTCATGTAACTTTTACTATCATAGTCTGACAATTTGTGTTACATTTTATTTCATTTTGGGTACTGTGGTGAACTTTCCACTCAATACACTGAATACAATACTGGTCCAAAAATAATTATTTGTTTAACTTAACTGTTACTACATCAGAAGTAAAGCTCCTCATATTTTATTAGTAAAACACATATTTTCAGTTGTAACATAGAGGTGGCTACAATAACACTCTTTCAAAAGGCTAAATCTGAGGTGTCACATTCACAGGTGTTCTGCACTGGAAGTCATGAAGTTAGAATTGCAGTCTTAAGCATGTTGTATAGCTGACTATTCAGTTATTATAATCTGAAAGTTTCAGAATGAAATCTCAAAGAGTGATTGAGATTTAGCCTTTGAAAGAGAGATGTCAATCCCCTTAGTTTTCACACCTTTACTGCCGTAGTCTGAAATTTTGCATTATACTCTTCTTGTTTTTGGTGGTGTGATGAACTCCTGCTCAGTACTTTGAGTACAATGGCATATATATTTCTTTGTTGAGTTGTCAAAGCATCAGAAACAAAATCCTCTATTTCACAAAAAAATATATTTTTCAATTGTAATTTGCTGTCGCTACAAAGCCATGTTTTCATGCAGCTAGGCTGTGGGATCAAATTCAGAGGTATGCATCACTGGAAGCTCTCAGGTTATAATTGCAGGCTTTTTTTTATTTTTTAAACATCTTTACTGAATTATCACTTGTGACATAGGCACATTTAGATTTATACAAAAGTAATCAAACTGTATTAACAAATTAACCATTAACAAACATTATATGTGCTATATATCATATAACATAAGCAACATTACATAAATTATTCAATGCCTGTCCCTTTTTTTAAACAAGAAACATCTTTATTAAACCATCACTTATGACATTTATCAATCATACATTTATATAAATGAAAACAAACCACACCAAAACAATCCTAGTTGCAAGCACTTTACATCACAAACCATAGTGACACACTCCCAATTGCAAACATTATACATCACTTATAATCTACCCAATCATTTTCGGTCAAACATTACCAAGCTCATTCAAGTCCTGTCTTCTTTTAAACCTCATTCCTCCCCTGTATGCATTGTTCCACAATTCCCATTTTTTTTCTATGTAGTTTGATCCTACTCTTTTCTAAAGATCTCAATTCCAGTTGTTTTAGCTCCCTTACTATATTCACTAATTCTAATATAGTTGGTTTAGACTTTGATTATCATTTTCTAATAATTGCTTTTTTTGGCAGACACCACAGACACAGCAAGGCCTTACCATGTCTAGGCAATTCTGATTCTGTATCATAGCTCAGAAAAATCATCTCCCTTGTCACACCAGTCCACCCACCCAGCATCTCAGACAGTGCATCCCAAGGGAATCCTTAAAGACCGCCAACCCACTGCACTCCCAGAAAATATGTTCCCAAGTACCTCTTTCTTCCCTGTCACACCTCCAACATTTGCGGTCTACCTGAAGAAAAATTCACTAGAGTCTACTTGAGGTATAATAATATCTATGTAAACATTTCAAAGAAAAAATCCTAAATTGTCTAGATTTTGTTGCATATTTGAAAAACTACATATATCATCCCATTGTTTCTTTGTAAATTGGTTATCCAATGTCTCTTCCCAATCCTTTCTGATCTCCTCTGATTGATTCATATAGTTTTCATGCAATATTTAATAACTAAACTTTTTTTTTTATTTTAAAGTTTCACAAGGATATCTCAAAGGGCACAAAAATGTACCCGTTAGAGAATGGCCTTAGTGGCTTTAGTTAAGATGCCTTTATTGCCATACTCTGTTTGGCTGCTGTAATGAACTTCATTTCAGAATACTGAGTACAATAATGTCTTAAAGCACCTCTTTATTTAGTTGTCAATACCAGAGTAAATATCACATATATGTCTCCTAAATACATTTTTTTCACACTGAAGTAGTGACACTCCAATTTAGACACCTATGCAGCAAGACACTTTACAAGAAGATATTTTTTGTGTGCGTCTTTACAGCTGGAATGACTCCACCACCTATGAGCATTTAGTTGCTGTGGGTCATTATATTATTCTGAGAAAATTGTAATACTTGCTGGTAGGTATCATCACCAGTCTTACATAGCCATCTGGATGCTCTCTTTTTGATATTCATTTCACAAAAATAACATAGTTTTACATTTCTTCAAGCTCCTACTCAACATGTAAATAAATAATATTAATGGCATATTCTTGTGAAATGTAAACCAATATATCACTGTTCTAGTAAAAAGTAATAGTTTCCATCATTTGTATCTGTTATAGCACCATGGCCATATTTTACATGCACTAAGATGCAGGCCCATATTTGAGATTTTATTGTCTATTTTCCATGAAGCTATCACAGTGTGAAAAACAAAGGCAGAATCATCAAGGGGTCTCATCCTGAAAATTTTATAAGAATATCTTGAAGAAGTAGAGCAATACTGTTACTGGAAGTGAAGACAGAATTCAGGCCAGAATGGCCTTTGTAAATTGAGTGCAACATTTACAAAACATAAAGCTGACAGTATACAGTTCTTTTACATGTAAAATAAACCACATCTATCAAAAACGTATGCAAACAAAGGTGGCATGATTTCAGACCTAAGAGCAGTATACATTTCTTATTTAAAAGTGATACATTCATTCTTTGTATATGTTGAAGCATAAACAATTTTACATTAAAACTGATTTTTTTATTAAAATTCAAGATGCAGTTGTCCTCTTGCCTTTGAGGGTAGGAGCCCACTCCATTTATGTTTTATAAGTAATTATTCCAGTAACTTTCCATGAAAGTTGCATGAAAAAATGTTGAACTGCTTTGGAGATATAGACTTGTATACATAAAGCAAAAATAATGAAAACCAGACTGTATTCTGAGGACAGACCTTTTGCTCAGCAGCTAAATAAATTCCCCTCACTTTCCTTTTGCTTGTTATGCATTTTTACAGCTTTACTCTATGTTTTAGTTCTGTATTATACATTATGGTCTGTTTTCACAGGAGGGTCAAGTATGATCTTTTCTGCTTGATATTAATAATACTCAGCAGCTTCTGTAAAGAACTAATAAATGATATTCTTCTCATTCTCCTGTTAAATGACGTGTAATCTTGTATAGCAGCCTTTATTCTTCAGGTTTCTCACCTTTTTTAATTTCACTACAGCTACTCCTGTGTTATTCTGTCACATTCCCATGTAAGACAGCAGCAAAATACACATTGTTTACACAGAAAATATTACTTATGTACTGTTCTTCACGGACTCATTTTCTGATACCCACTTCATCACAGCCAGGGTCATGAGAGGAACAGCAGATGGTCTTGGCAAGCATAAGACAGAGAAATAAAGCCAGCCTGGATATAAGGCCAATGCACTTACTTTTTTTCTGTTACAGCAATACACTGCATTTGAATTATTCTCTGCTTCTTATTAAACCACTGCATAAATGCAGCATCCAAGTGGCATTACTACAGTATTTTGTGGCATAAAATTAGCTGCTGATACTCAAAAACTTAACCATGCAGCCAAGCTCTATGGCATACAAGGATGAAACCCTGCCTACAAAGTCAGATGACCAAAGAGTGATCATGCACCTAAAGAGTTGGAGCTGCAGGGGGAGGATGGAAATAAGTGGCCAGTGACGGCTCACCTATCCCAGGGCCAGCACTTAATGTAGACAAAGAGAAAGAGTGAGAGATAGAGTTGAATGGCATACAGCATGAAGGTTCACAGATGTAATTCACTTTGTCAGGCTGTGTTTGCACTGCAATCTTCATAAGACTTGGATGAAAGCCTGCATGCCCACAGACGTAGTTGTAGCAAGCATTCATATCAACCACTAGGACAGAGGCTAGGTCTTAAAAATGGAAAAAAAACCCTCATGGCTGCCAAAATGACGACCAGTCCACAAAGAGCTTTCACCCAAGTGATGGGGACAAATAGCCAAGTGACAACATCTAGAACAGGCATGGGCAAACTACGGCCTGGGGGCCACATGCGGCCCGTTAAACGTTTTGATTCGGCCCGCCAAACTTGAAATAATTTAATAAATTAACCTTGTTAATGTTTTATTTCCCCTGCAATTCTGATGTTTCCTCACTAGATGGCGCACTCTAGATATTGGCTTTGTTGAGGTGAAGCGTAGGCCTATTACTCCACGTTTGCATTTTACCCTTTGACCCACCGCCCCTCTATGAAGATGAGCGGACCCAAGAAAAGGAAAGTGGACAGAGAATGTCGAGTGTTCAATAAGGAGTGGACAACTAAATATTTTTTCACTGAACACCGATCATCTGCTGTTTGCCTGATATGCCAAGAAACTGTGGCGGTTTTTAAAGAGTATAATATTAGCCGTCACTTTGCCACAAAGCACGCTAATTATGCTAGCAAGCTCTCAACAAAAGAACGGGAAGCTGCTGCTGAGAAGGTGGCAGTTAATTTGAAGGCTCAGCAAAGTTTTTTTCACCGTCAAACTGCCATTCAAGAGTCAAGTACCAAGGCCAGTTTTATGCTTTCATTCAAAATAGCAAAGGCCAGCAAACCACTGTCTGAGAGCGAGTTTTTAAAAGAATGTATGGTAGAGACAGCAGGTATTTTGTGCCCGGAGACCAAAGACAAATTTGAGAAAATCAGTTTATCATGGCGGACAGTGACTCGCCGTGTGGAACTAATAGATGAAGATATCACTAGCAGATTAAACAAAAAGGCGAAGTCATTCACTTTTTATTCTTTAGCACTGGATGAAAGCAACGATGTCAAAGACACTGCTCAGCTCCTCATTTTTATCCGAGGAATCAACGAAACTTTTGAAATAACGGAGGAGTTTTTGACAATGGAGTCTCTGAAAGGACAAACACGGGGAGAGGACTTGTTTGAACGGGTGTCTGCTGCCATCGAAAACATGAAGCTTCCCTGGAGTAAGCTTGTTAACGTCACCACAGATGGATCTCCGAATTTAACGGGAAAAAACGTTGGCCTGCTGAGGAGAATCCAGAATAAAGTGAAAGATGAAAACTCTGACCAGGATATTTTCCTCCACTGCATCATCCACCAGGAATCTCTATGTAAATCGGTGTTACAGCTGAATCATGTTGTGAATCCTGTGGTGAAACTCGTCAACTTCATACGCGCACGGGGATTTCAGCACAGTCAGTTCATTGCGTTCCTGGAGGAAACTGATGCGGATCACCAGGACCTGCTTTATCACTCCCGTGTCCGCTGGTTGAGTTTGGGCAAAGTGTTTCAACGAGTGTGGGAGCTCAAAGAGGAGATTGGCGTGTTTTTGGAGCGGCAGGGGAAGACTGATGAATTTCCTGAGCTGAGCAACAAGAGCTGGATGTGTGACTTTGCATTTGCTACGGACGTATTTTCACACTTGAATGAGCTCAACGTGAAACTACAGGGGAAGGAGCAGTTTGTGCATGACATGTACACAAACGTGAAAGCCTTCAAATCCAAGCTGGCTTTATTCTCCAGGCAGATTTTGAACAAGTCATTCACTCATTTTCCTAGACTAGCCACGCTGAAAGAGGCTGGAGCAAAAGTAAAGAAATACAGTGAGTCACTGGATGCACACTGCACGGAGAATTCTGCCGTCGGTTTTTGGATTTCGACAAAATTGACAAGTCACTTCAATTGGTGGCCTTTCCTCTGTCACAAGACCCCGAAACAGCTCCAGAGGAGCTTCAGCTCGAACTGATCGACCTTCAGTCCGACCCTGCCTTAAAAGAGAAGTTCAGCTCTCTGAAACTAAATGACTTCTATGCTTCACTCAATGATGCCTCGTTTCCAAATCTAAGGCAAAAAACGCAGATGATGTTGGCTTTGTTCGGCTCTACCTTCGTGTGTGAACAGACCTTCAGCGTCATGAACATCAACAAAGCCAGCCACAGATCCAAGTTAACAGACCTATACTTCAGATCCATCCTGAGAATCGCCACAACAAAACTAACTCCAGACTTTGATGCGCTGGCTAAAAAAGGAGACCAAAAACACTGCTCCCATTAAAATGTGTGTGTCTCCGTGATACGCACGTTGTTAAAATAAACAGTGCACGCAGATCAAATATAATGCTTCACAGACTGACTTGCTGCACCTGTTTCGTCCTTGCACTGGTTGTTGTTGACTTTTGGCACCGGGGAAACAAATTGAATAAAAGGAACAGGACAAGTACATCTGCATCTCCTACCGTTTTTGAAAAAAGACAGTCAGGAGGAGAGTGATGGTGATATCCTGAAGGATAACAGAACTTTCAGTGCTTTAAAATAAAATGGTCATTTATTTGATTTTCAGTGTTTAAAGACTCATTTCGAAGTCAGAGATTTTATTGTAATGCTTTTCTTCATTTTCATTGGAAATTAAAGCACATGTTTTCTCCATATCCCAAGATGTGTATTTTTCCCCCAATGAGGTGATGTTTTCAAAGCATGCCATCTATCTGCTCCTGTTCCGGCCCCTTTGTCAAATGTTAGAACTCAATGTGGCCCACGAATCAAAAAGTTTGCCCACCCCTGATCTAGAAGGATGGCAAAGACAGTGACCATAAAAAATCTCACACATGCACACACACACAAAACTACAGCTACTACTACAATTACTACTAAACTCTATGTCTAGACTCTCTAACATAACAATAGCAGTAGGAAACAATGGCATTGGTATTACTACAGCACAAGACATTTTATGCAAGGATGAAGAAATAAGACTGTGTTTTGAACATGACATTTTTCCAACATCAAAATTCTGGACAAGACTCTACAAAATTGTAAGTACTACAAACAGTAACATAGCAAGAGTAAGGCTCCAATCAAGAAATATGCACTTGCATCTCTGTGAGTACATGATGAGAATGAACTTCTGTTTCTTAAAGGATATATATTATCTGAGCCACTTGGTTGATGTGTATCAGGGTTCATCTCCGAGTCCACCACTGTTCCTACTGGTAATGGACTACATCAACAAACAGGCTAGAGGGCAAAGTTGAACAAAGTTGTTGTATGCAGATGATGTGGCATTATAGGCAGACTCTGAGCAAGAACTTCAAAGGATGGGGGAACTGAAGGCACATGAGATGAAATTGAGTAAAAATAAGGCAGTTATAATGGCACCAAATGGGAGAAATCAGAAGTTAAAAATCAAGATATAAGGGAAAACAGTACAACAGTTAACAGATTCAGGTATCTAGGGGTGGTGGAAAAGAAGGGAAATCTGAATGTCGTTAAAGCTAAAATTAAAGAGGCTGAAACAAAGTGGCACAGAATGGCAGGTGTAGTGTATGACAGAAGGATGCCAAAGAAACAGAAAAGTAAGGTAGCAAAGCAGTGCCACTGTATGGTACAGAAACCTGGGCAGTAAAGCCAGTGAAGATGAGGAAACTAGACGTGATGGAGAGGAAGTGCCTGAGACAGGTAGTAGGGCACAGACTGTGGGACAGATGAAGAAATGAGGACATCAGAGCAGAAACCAAAGTATCTCCAATCGCGGAGAAATGTCAAAGAGAACAGATTACGCTGATTTGGCCACATGTGCAGAGAAGCAGAAGACAATCTGATGGAGATGATTTGAGGCAAGCAGGCATGAAGAAGGCAAGAGGAAACTACGGCATCCAACAAAAAGCTGGATGGATTGTATGAGATAAGATCTCCAATACTCAGGCATGAATGTTGAAGAAGGTAGGAGAGTTGCACTGAACTGAGAAATGGAGACAGTTGATATAACTCCCTGACCCATTGTAGAAAATGGGAAAAAAAGGGATTGATGACTATGATCATGCCACAAGTTATTTATTTATTTTTTTGAAACAGAGCTAATTTTGATATAGAAAGATACTACAAATGCAGTCTCCCTTAAATGAGCAAGGCTGAGTATAACTAAAGAAATATCTGACTTGACGGCCTTGCTGTTCAAAGAAGACATCTCTGTAGCCATCATTACTGAAACCTAGATTGAGGAAAAGGCCAGCCCACTATGTTTAAGGTATATCAACGTTTTCACAATTTTGGAATTACCTCCAAGGATGGTGGGATATCCATCAACATCAAAAATAAGCTTATATCCTCATTAATTTACAACAGCTCCGTGGTGGGGCTGCTTTTAGTGAACAACCAATGACCATCTGTTTTGACATCATATGAAGTTACAAAACAGTACTGATATTATATTTAATGTAAATGGTAAGATCCTAGCAAGTGACAAAGACTATGTGCATGATCTTGCAACTTGCTTTACAAGAGACTGCAATAATCTGTTAACACTCATTCCACTTCCCTACACCCTGATTAAACGAGTGTCTTTTCACAGAGGAGAAATGGGTAGTCTTAGCCTTAAATAAAAGTAAGAAGGATAAAGTTTCTGGTCCAGATGGCATTAATGGAATATTAAAGAACAGTTGAGTAAAATCTCACCATAGCCATAGATGTCTTTCTCTTCCATGTTGCAGTATTCTTAATTTTGTGACTCCCCGCCAAGCCGACCTGAACATCTGTCCAGTATACAAAACGTTTGCTACTGCATGGTACATGCAACTTTGCACACAGCAAGGCAGGCAACACAGGCCATAAAGGTGACATCTGCATGTACCATTCCTCAGAACTGAATGTCCCAGTCAGAACACCAGTTCAAAGATATGACGTATATCACATCATCCAGCAAACAGCAAGTACTAAGAGGGTAAGAGGGTGGGATAGAATACTGCAACATGGAAGAGAAGGACATCTATGGTTATGTTATGGTAAGATTTTACATAACTATTCTATGTCCTTCTACTCCTGTTTTGCAGTATTCTTAACCTTTTGGAGAGTACCAAAGCTCATGGAAAGGAAAGGGAGGCTGGACCAGAGGAGGTTTCTATGAACCAATGCAGGATCGCCCTAGCAAATCTCACTCTGGACCTGGAGATAGTGTCCAGTCTGTAATGTTTGGTGAAGGTATGGACAGAAGACCATGTGACTGCTTCCAAAATAGATGCAGTATCCGGACCTTCGAAGAAAGCCCCTGAACAGGTTACTGCTCTAGTGGAGTGAGCCTTCACAGAGGTAGAGTGCATCTTCCCATGGGATACACGTATGTATAAAAAAAAAAAAAATAGCCTTACAGATTCAATTAGAAATAGGCTGTTTGGAGACACCCAGCACCCTGGGGTGGAAGGAAACAAACAGTTGCTCAGTTTTCCTAATAGGCTTGGTTTTCTCCAGATAAAAATGGAGTTGTCTGTGCACATCCAAGGAATGAAGGACCCTTTCACTATGGTTTTTAGGGTTAAGAAAGAAAATGGGCAGATGAATGGATTGGTTTAGGGACAAGTCATTAACCACCTTGGGCATGAAGGAAGGGTTATTACAGAGAGATACCCTGTCCTTGTGAAAAATGAGAAAAGGTTGGCAAGCCATAAGGGCTTGGAGTTCAGAAAATCTTCTGACAGAAGGGATGGCTACTAACAGCATTGTTTTCCAAGTATAACATTTTAAAGAAGCTGATGCTGTATTCTCAAAAAGGAGCCTGAATGAGCTTTCCCAGGAGAACATTTAGATCCCAGGGAGGAGGAACAGGTTTCCTGTGAGGTGTAATGTGAAGGACACCTTTGAGGAAGAGCTTAACTTCTAACCTAAAAGCAAGAGGAGCTAAAGGCAGACATGCTGAAATGGCTAATAGATGGGCTTTAACAGAAGAGTAAGCCAACCCAGCATTAAGTAGTTCACACAAATAGAAAAGAACCACTGGAATGTCCACTGAAAAAGGATCTAGGTCCTTCTTTAGACATCAGATGGAAAACTTCTTATATCTGCATAAATAGGAGCTCCTAGTGTTGGATTAACTGACCTCCTGCAGGACTAGAAGCATGTGCTCAAGAAAAAAGGTGCCAGAAAGGGATCAACAGCCTATCACCCACAGAGTTACATTCAAGGAAGTCAGTGTGGATGGATGAGCAATCTCTTGTCTTGAGCGAGGAGATCAAGGGAGTCCACCAGCAAGATTTTTAGCTTGTCCTGCTGTATTTTCTGTAGGATCTTTTGGATGAGTGGGAAGGGGGGGGGGGATTCATAGAGAAACATCCAGTTCCATGAGAATGATATGGCGTCCACCTTCCATACCAGAGGGTCCGGAACTCTGGCACAAAACTTTGGAAGCTGTCTGTTCATGGGGGAGCCAAATAAGCCTATTTGAGGAGTACCCCACCAGTGGATAATATCCAGAAACACATCCCTGTGAAGCATCCATTCATGGGCTTGTGTCATGGACCTGCTTGACAGTATCTGCCATCACATTGTGAGCCAAAGGTATATAAACTGCCTGCAGCGAAACCTTCACTTGAGAGGCAATCTTCCAGGCTTGAAGGGCCAACCTGCAAAACAGGTATGACTTGGTTCCCCCCCGTGTGTTCACATGCCATGGAACTGTAGTGTTGTCTGTGAATATCTTCAAGGGTCCTGTGAGTAGTAGGAGAGAAAGGCTTGAAGGCCCAGAAGCAAAGCCCTCATTTCTTTTAAATTGATATGCTGCTTCCTGATTGAGGGAGACCAAAGACCCAGGACGTTTAGTCGGCCCAGAATTGCTCACTACCCCAAGTCTAAGGTATCTGTGCAGGGTTCGTCAACTAGGGTTGGCTGTTGAAATGGAAGTCCTGGGTTCAGATGAATCTGTTGAACCCACCACTGAATTTCTCTCTCTATGCAATGGATAATTGGTAGTATAAATAGCAGGGGATAGGCATGCTGGTTCCAAAGTGTTTTTAGAAACCACTGGATTTTCCACATGTGAAGTCTGGTTGGGATAGCAAGGAAATGAGTGATGCCATGAACCCTAGTATACACAAGTACTCTCTGGCAGAGATGGAGGTTAAGGCGAGTATGTTGTGGAAGTAGTTGAGTAGACTTTCCACTTTTTGAGGAGGGATGAACCGATCTGTTCTTAGTCTGCCTCCTGGGAAAAACTGATCCTAGGAAGGATTGAGAGAGGACTTGCTGGAGTTTATGGTGAATCCGAGGCCTTTGAGCAGGGAAATTGTGAAGCCTAGGTTTTCTTTTAGAATGTCTGCATTGGCTGATTGTATTAGCAATTCATCCGGGTAAGGACAGATCAGTATTCCTTGGAGCCTGCAGAAGGAGCTAAGGATTTTGTGAATGCCCTTGGTGCTGCAGAGAGTCCAAAGGGCAAAGTATATAACTGAAAATGAGATGAAACAATAGAAAAGTGTAAATGTGTAATTCCTGTAATGTGGATAAATGGGGATATGCAGGTATGCATCCTTGATGTCCAGTGTGACTAAATGCCTGGGGAGCAGGGGAGGTAAAAGAGTTTGCAGACAGAGCATACAAAAGATTGGCACTTTGAGGAAAAGACTGAGATGTAAGAGGTCTAGAATTGGTCTCCAGGACCCTCTTTTCTGAGAACTAAGAACATCCTTGAGTAAAACCCTCTTCCTTTTTGTAGTGGAGGAACTTCTTGGATAGTTCCTTGTGTGAAGGCTGCCAGTCTAGCCAGCTAGAATTCTGTACATAATTATATGTCATTTGTGAATAGTAATATGATTTGTATATGCTTGCCTTACAAATGCAAGAAAAACAATATGTTCTGTACTGCAACCACAGTGCACCTGTCGGAAAAGAATAGAACTGTGTATAAACTACATGCCTATGAAAATGTAGGTGTTGATGGTAAAGCCAGGATTACAGAGAGTTAACTTGAAACTCTAAGAAAATAAGAGTTTTACTATGTGCTCTAAAGTTAGTTTATCTCAGCTAAGAGACAGGATGTCTAGTGCTAGGGTTTATTTCTATTGTCTTGAAACAGAGACAATTAACTAGATTTCACATGCAAAGTGTTTTTGTATTGGTCTGTGACTTCCTAGCAGCTGTACATCTGAGAGATAAGTATTTTTGACAGAGAACTGTTAAATTCTGTTCCTGTTAGCCTGGGAACTAGGGTAGAGGTGACAAGAATGATGTAATCTGAGATGACCAAGCAGAAATGTTTGATAGTAACTTAAGAACTATCTCAGAGAGAAAGTCGGTGCATTTTGCAACTTGTTTTGGATCTGACAACATCCTCTCACCAGCACTTGTCTTTGCTCTGTAAGTAAGACTTAGATCATAGAATTTCTGTAGGAGATAGCTAGGAATATAGCAATATTAGTCTAGATGTTTTGGGTTGGAGACAGTGGCATTGACAAAAAGGCAGGAGTCAGAGCTGGATGTGGCAGAGTTAAAGATGTTAAGATTTGCACTCGGTTTGACTAGGATGGATAGGATTAGGAATCAGTATATTAGAGGGTCAGCTCATGTTGGACAGTTTGGAGACAAAGCAAGAGACGAGATTGCGTTGGTTTGGACATGTGCTGAGGAGGGATGATGGGTATATTGGGAAAAAGATGCTAAGGATGGAGCTGCCAGGTAAGAGGAATAGAGGAAGGCCTAAGATAAGGTTTATGGACGTGGTGAGAGAAGACATGCAGGCGGTTGGTGTGACAGAGCAAGATGCAGAGGATAGGAAGAAATGGAAAGAGATGATCCGCTGTGGCGACCCCCAACGGGAAAAGCCGAAAGAGAAGGATGATGATGAGCCTAGATGTTTTCTGTATTTATGTGAGACTGTCCTGCAATGGTGTTTTGAAGTATTTCCTGTATTCTGAACTCTGTGTCACTGTGTTGAGATAATGAGTATTGTATTGTGTTTTTATCATTTATTATTAAATATATTTAAACCTTTTAATTGTGGCTGGTTTGTGTAGAGATATACATGCTCTTAGAATACTTGCATATTTATTTGAAGATACTGTACAGGCCACTCCTAAATAGCTTTAAAAGTTCTGGTCACACTTACCATTTGGATAACAGTAACATTACACAGTAAAATTGGTCACCCTTTGGGAGGGGCCTTACAGTAGCTGATAAGTAGGGGTTCTGGTGGCAGTGCTAACTACCTTATGGTCTGGGCAGAAAAGGGCACAGCTAATAAACCTGTGCCAGCCTTCCTCAGATATGTGTTTGTGTATAAATCAAATCTCAAAGTGTGTGTGTGTGAGAGAGAGATACATACTTGAGTTGGGACACAAAGCACTGGTTGGACAGAGAGTGTGCTGGGAGGTAACCCTGGCTAAGGACTCCACTCTATAGCTGTGCCAGTGGGAAGTCTTATTGGGGATCAGGAGAAACCAGCCCCAGACTGACTGTGATCTCTGTGCTCTTAAGGGAAAATTGTACTTTACTGTGTATGTACTTGTCATTCTCCCAATATCCACGTCCCTCACTGGTGTTAGTGGTGAGGATTGAGGTTCCTCGATTACTGGGCTAGTGCAAGGGCACCACATATTAATTGGTGGCAGTGGTGGGATTCGAACCCGCGCCTCCAGAGAGACTGGAGCATCTAGAGACTGAGGAAAATGAGAAACTGCTACCTGGAAGCTGAGGAGAAGGAAAGGCAGAGGCACCATGAAAAGGAGATGCTGACTCTTTGCCAGACTCATGGAAGTAATGGGGAAGGGAGTAACTGGACTCCAAAAGCCACAAAGGTCAGTATATTTCTTCCACAATTTACATTGGGGGATAATTTTGATAGTTTCATTGATATGTTTGAGAGGGTATGTAAACAGTATGATTTTGACCAAGGGCTCTGGGTACGGTTCCTGATCCTCTTACTCCATGGTAAAGCTGTAACTCATCTTTCCAAACTGTCTGATAATGACTTTTTAAATTATAATGTTGTAAAGAACTGTTTGCTAGAATTTTTTAAGTTAACACCTGAAGCTTATAGGAAAAAGTGTTGTGAGCACAGACGCAAGGCAGATGAAAGTGTGTGTGAATATGTTGCTGAACTAAGCACTTATTTTCATAGATGGGTGAGTGGATGTCAGGTCACCACTTTTGAAGGGATGGCAGACCTTTTGGTGAGGGAACAAGCCCTTAGCACATTGCCTAAGGACATGAAAACCTGGTTAGCTGACAGACAATGCCTTACTGTAGATGAGTTGGAGAAGGGAGACCTATACCTAGCAAGCAGGGGATCCTGGCACAGGAAAGGGACACCCAGTGCTGTTCATGGGTCTAAAGGAACCCATGGTGGGCAGCCCAGACTGCCCCAACAGAATCTGCCAGTAGCAGAGGAAGCCATTAGTCCAGGTACACATCCAGGACCTAGGGTTAAATGTTTTAAATGCAACCAGTGGGGCCATGTAGCATACAGATGTCCACGGAGGCAAGGTGGGTAACAAAAGGTGGGAGAACTAAGTGGGAATGACAAAATGCTAACAATAGGTTGTCTTGAGACAACAAGGGTACCAAACTACCACAAGAGGTTATATCATATCTTAGTGAATGGCAAAGAGACCATTGCTAAGACAGACACAGTCTCTGACATAACCATTGTGAAGCCTACAATGGTTACAGAGGAGCACTACTTGCCTGGGCAGTCTACTCCAGTCAGAGCTTTAGGAGGGTCCCCATTACAAATACCTTTGGCTAGGGTTCACTTTGACTGGGTGGGTGGAAAAGGAAGCCAGCAAGTAGGTGTGTTTGAGGATATCCCTGCAAATGTCCTGATGGGGAATCATTCTGGTAATGCAGTACCATGTGTTCATGTAGTTTCATGCAGTCAAGCTTGGAGACAAACATGTCAGTCTGGTAGCCTGGGGGAGACCCAGACAGACTGCACTCTTGCAGCCAGGACTGGTGAGGTGGTTACTTCAGGGACGGAGCTACCCGGTAGCAGTGAGACTGAAGATGAGCCACAGCTGCTTGTGGGTACTGATGTTCCCCTGGGCAGAGTGATTGCAAGGGCAGAGGTGAGTAGTAGTACCCAGGCTGACAGTGAGGCACCGCTGTCAGAGGATGGCAGACTTCCTGTGGAAGAGGAGCTGGGAAGAGTTACGAAGAGCGAGTTGAGACAGGCACATCTCTCAGACCCTATATTATAAGGCCTGAGAGAGGCAACTAGTAAGGCACCTGATTCTCAAGGGAAGGGGAATCAATATAATGGGACAAAGGATTACTCTATAGAGAGTGGACCCCTGAGGGAGGGCTAGAGTGTGAGAGAATACAGCAGTTAGTAGTGCCTAGATCCTATGGTCTGGCACTTCTAGCCATAGCCCATAATATTCCCTATTCATATGGGCATAAAACAGACAAGGAGACATATTATGCAGAATTTTTATTGGCCTGGGATTTCTACAGATGTAACAGGGTAGTGCAGGACCTGTGAGCAGTGCCAAAGGGTAGGCAAGGCAAGAGACAAGTTGAAAGCTCCTTTGATGCCTCTGCCTGTGCCTGTGATTGAGGAGTTGTTTCGGAGGGTATCTATGGATATTGTGGGGTCTCTGAGTACTCCATGTTCCATAGGGAAAAAGTATATCCTAGTGGTAGTAGATTATGCTACCAGATACCCTGAGGCAGTGGCTCTGTCCTCCATTGAAGCAGAAAAGGTGGTAAATGCTTTGTTAGAGATTTTCAAAAGGTTAGGTTTCCCAAAAGAAATTCTGACAGAGGTGCCAATTTCATGTCAGACCTACTGACTTGTTTGTGGAAGTACTGTGGGGTGAAGCACCTAAAGACCACCGCTACCATCCCCAAACTAATGGTCTTGTTGAGAGGTTAAACGCTATACTCAAGATGATGCGACAGGCATTTGCAGACCAGTTTAAGAGGGATTGGGACAAATATTTACCCCATCTGTTTGCTTAGAGAGAGATGTCCCAGGAATTCATAGTTTTTTCACCCTTTGAGTCGTTGTATGGGCATAGGGTGAGGAGACCTCTAGACTTAATGCAAGATGAGTGGGAGGGTGAGTGTGAATCCCACATGCAGTCAGTTGTGGCATATCTCCTAAACCTCAGGACAAGGCTCAGGGAACACATGGGCTTGGCCCAAGAGAACCTGGCAGAAGCCCAACAGCAGAAAAAGGTTTGGTATGACAAGAATTCTCGAGCTAGAGTGTATGCTGTAGGGCAGCAGGTAGTGGTACTCTTGTCAGACACAACAAGCTGCAGGCAGCTTGGTAGGGACCCTACAAGGTGGTAAGGAAGTTCAGTGATGTTAACTACATGGTACAACTGCTAGGCAGGGGCACAAACTGTACCAAGTTAACATGATGAAATCTTACCATGATAGGGAGGCCCTTGTGCTAAGCATCAGCAGTGGATTGCAGGAGGAGTCTGAGGGAGATCTGGTGACTGATCTCCGTGAGGGTCAGACTGACACCTCAGTGGCAGGGGTAGCAATGTCCCAGCAGCTATCTGCTATCCGGGTTCGAGAAATCCGAACAGTGTTACAGGTGTTTGGGGACATGTTCACTGGGAAACCAGGGTGCAGTACCATGTGGATACAGGACCCCAAAGGCCTATTAGACAGGCCCCTTATAGGGTGCCTGAAAGAGTCAAACAGGCTCTGATGGAGGACATATAGGAAATGTTGGAACCAGAGGTAATTCAGGAGTCCAACAGTCCCTGGGCCTCCCCAGCGGTGCTGGTACCAAAGAAGGATGGCAGCACCAGGTTCTGTGTGGACTACAGGAAATTAGATAGTCACACAGATTCAGATGCTTACCTCATGCCTAGGACAGATGAAGCCCTAGAGCAGCTGGGTGGGGCTAAGTATCTTATCACCATTGATCTTACCAAGGATTACTGGCAGGTGCCCTTGACTCCTAGTGCTAGAGAGAGATCAGCCTTTGTGACTCCTGTCAGCTTGTATGAGCTCAGAAAGATGCCCTTTGGGATGAAAAATGCCCCAACGATTTTCCAGAGGCTGTTAGATCACATCCTAGCAGGAGCAGGATATTTTGCCCTTGCTTATCTAGATGATATTGCCATCTACAGCCACTCCTGGCAAGAGGACCTTCAGCATGTCAGGTGGGTATGGAAGAGGTCTTCTACCTGGGGCATAGAGTGGGGAGTGGTAAGATCAGGCCAGAACCTGCCAAACTGGAAGCCATTCAGGCATGGCCTGCACCGGTTACCAAAAAGCTGGTGAGGGCATTTTTAGGGACAGCAGGGTACTACAGAAAGTTTGTCCCCAATTTTAGTACCATAGCTGCTCCGCTCAAAGACCTGACACGGAAAAACAGACCAGATAAGGTAGTGTGGACCCCAGCATATGAGCAGGCATTCCAGAAGCTTAAAGGAGCTTTGAGAGGATCACCTGTGTTAGCCAGTCCAGATTACAGCAAAGAATTTTTTGTGCAGATAGATGCTTTGGTGGGGAGGAGGCTGTACTTAGCCAGATTTCTTCAGAGGGAGAAGAGCACCCAGTGGTTTCTCTCAGACGTAGGCTCCAACCCAGGGAGGAATGCTATGCAGCTGTAGAAAAGGAATGTCTAGCCATAGTGTGGTCACTGCAGAAACTTCAGCCTTATCTGTATGGAAGAAAAATCACTGTAGTTACAGATCACAATCCCCTAACAGTTACATAGAGCCAGCCAGCAAAATGCCAAGTTACTAAGGTGGAGCCTAGGGTTGCAAGCATATGATATGACAGTGCAGCACCACAGTGGGGTTAGCAATGCCAATGCAGATGGGCTCTCAAGACAGGTAATGGGATAAGGTTTTCCTAGATAGACTCAACTCTCTAAAGTAACATTTCTCAAAGGTCACTTGAAAAACTAGCTTGAGTTTTCAAGAGGGAGAAAACTGTGAAGGCTGCCAGCCCAGCCAGCTAGAATTTTGTAAATAATTCTATGTCATTTGTGAATAGTAATATTATTTGTATACTTGCCTTACAAATGTAAGAAAAGTACATATTCTGTACTGAGCTTCAAGAATGTAACCATGGTAAATCCTGCTGAAAAAGAGCAGAAATATGTATAAACTACATGCCTATGAAAATATATGTGTTGATGGTAAAGGCTGGAATATACAGAGTTAACTTGCAAACTCTAAGAAAATAAGTAAAGAGTTTTACGATGTGCTCTAAAGTAAGTTTATCTCAGCTAAGAGACAAGATGTCTAGTGTTAGGGGTTTCTTTCTATTGTCTTGAGCCAGAGATAGATAATAATTACTAGGTTTCACATGTAATGTGTTTTTGTATTGCAATGTGACTTCCTAGCAGCTGTACATCTGAGAGATAAGTACTTTTTACAGAGAACTGTTAAATGATGTTGGTTCTTGATAGCATGGGAAGTAACGCAGCAGTGACAAGAATGATATAATCTGAGTTGACCTAGCAGAAATGTTTGATAGTTAACTTAAGAACTATCTCGGTGAGAAAGTCAGTGCATTTTGTATCAACATCCTCTCACCAGCACTTGTCTTTGCTCTGTAAGTAAGACTTAGATTACAGTATTTCTCTAAGAGATAGATAGGAATATAGCAAGCTTAGTCTAGATGTTTTCTGTATTTATGTGAGACTGTCCTGCAATGCTGTTTAAGTATTTCCAGTGATTCTGTACTCTGTTGTCACTGTGTTGAGTTAATGAGTATTGTCTTGCTTTTATTATTTATTATTAAATATATTTAAACCTTTTAATTGTGGTTGGTTTGTACAGAGATATATAAGCTCTTAGAGTACTTGCATATGTATTTGGTGATACTGTACAGGCCACTCCTAAATAGCCTTAAAAGTTCTGGTCACACTTACCATTTGGATAACAGGAACATTACACAGTAGAATTGGTCACCCTTTGGGAAGGGCCTTATATTAGCCAATAAGTAGGGGTTCTGGTGGCAGTGCTAACTACATTATGGTCTGGGCAGAAGGGGGCATAGCTAGTAAATGTGTGCAAGCCAGATGTGTGTTTGTGTATAAATCAAATCTCAAAGTGTGTGTGTGTGTGTGTGTGTGTGTGTGTGTGTGTGTGTGTGTGTGTGTGTGTGTGTGTGTGTGTGTGTGTGTGTGTGTGTGTGTCAGCTACTTGGGCAGGGACGTGAAGCACTCGTTGGACAGAGAGAGTGCTGGGAGGACTTGGCTTGGAACCCTGGCTAAGGACTCCAGTCTATAGCTGTGCCATTGGGGGGTCTTATTGGGGATCTGGAGAAAGAGGGAGAAACCAGCCCCAGACTTATTGTGATCTCTGTGTGCTCTTAAGGCAAAATTGTACTTTACTGTGTGTGTACTTGTCGTCCTCCCAATGTGCACATCACTCACTGGTGTTAGTGGTGAAGATTGAGGCTCCTTAATTACTGGGCCAGTGCAAGGGCATCACACCTTGATTTAGCAAGTCCTGTAAGATCTGTGGGAACTGATCAATCTGATCCCAAGGAGGCTGTAGAATGCCCATGAAGGGAGGGGCAGATTTTCATACTATGTAATAGCCATTTTGGATAACAGAAAGGACCCACTGGTCAGGAGGGATACTTGTCCAAGAGGGAAGAGAAGAAAATAGCCTCTGGGAAAGAAGTATGTTTGAGAGATCTGCCAGGTAGTCACAGACTACTTGGTCTGTCTTAAAAGGTGGGTTATTGGGCAGGAGTTTGATGGGGGCTGGAAGATCCCTGTCTGTGACCCCTTTCTTCTGGGAATGAGGGGAACTGTGTTGCTTCCTTCTGACAAACTGTATCTTGGAAGGGTAATTTCTGTGGTATTTAGGAAGTGGGGACATAAAGAGGTGTTTCAGTTCCTTTAGTTCTTTCCCTTGGTCATGCAGGGGACTTGAACAGGGCTGCCGCTTCAGCACCAAAAAGGGCATCATTGTCTAGAGGTGCAGCCATAATTTTAGCCTTAATATCATCGGGCAAAGGTTGGAGATGCAACCATATATACATCTTAAGTACAGAGCCTGAAGCTGCTGAGCTTGCAGATACCGCAGCTGCATCACAACTGCATTTAACAGAATGTCTGCATATCTGGGCTGAGGTAGACAGGAGAGAGAGGCAAACTGCATCTTGGCTGGAGCATCAAGAAGATCGGATACCAGCTGAGAAGCTTGGGAAAGCAATGCCAGAACATATTTTGACATGTGGGTCTGGTAGTTAATGGCTCTGAAAGCCATGGTAGATGAGGTATTTTCCTAACCTTTCCATCATTTTGCTATCCTTATCAGAAGGGAGCAGATTAGTATAGGGAGGCAGTTTAGAAGGTTTGCCTGCAGAGAGAGAGAGTTAACTGCAGGGTCTGCAGGAAGACATTTGAACAAGAACTTGCTGTCCTCAAGGACCTTATAGAATCTGTCAGGAAACTGTCTCTCCAAAGAACAAATCTTCCTCAGGAGAATTCCCACTGTTAAAATCTAATTCAGGGGAAGCATAACCTGGAGGAGACTATTTGGCATGTGTAGATCAAGGATTCATCAGATGAAGAAGATGAAGAATCTTCTTTACCAGAGGCCTGCTGTTCCTCCACTGATCTCTTGGGAATGGGGGAAGGAACAGAAATGGGTGGAAGGGTCAAGGATGGATTTAAAGCCAGGAAGGCATTCAAGATTCCCTGTGAGAAGGCCTGCCAATCAGGAGAAGGATCCTAGGAAGAGGAAACATGTTTCTGTTTATGTTTCTCTTTACCAAGAAGATTCACCCTAAGTTGTGAAGAAATAGCCGACATATGACTAGGCACTGTGTCAGGCATAGGGATGGTTACAGATGGAGGAGCTACAGGAACACCGCTCGGGATGTCCAAGATAGTGAGCTGCGATACCCCCTTATCACCCTGAATGGACATTTGCATTGCCTCTGAAGACGTGCTAGTATTACCCTCCCTAACGGCTTCCAAAATTCATACCCACTGCAGGTTGGAAACCAGAGTCAAACAGGCCTTCACTGGCCTCAAGAGGAATGTCTGAATCCAGAGGCACAGCTGAAGATTCAGGCCTGACCTTTATGGGCTTCTTCTTCTGTGGCTCAATGGACGGACCCACTGTGCCTCCATACCAAAACCTAACCTTTTCAGATGTTGGTTCTAGAGGTAAATATTCACAGCTGACAAAAGACTACAAAGGGTCTTTGAGACGAATGCCTGGCAAATTGCGCAAGACTTGTAATTGTGCTCAGACCTTCGGCAAAACAAACACTGATTGTGGCCATCTTTGTGTGGAATCTGATGTCCACAACTGCACTTGCCTTTCCTACATGACGACAACCTCAAAAACATGCAGCAGCAAAAAAGAACAAAGAATTTTCCCCACTGGGGCACTTATCTGAAAACAGTAAACTCTCGGCGATTACATGAAAGGTAGAAGCTGTTGTTTAGACTGGTGGCAGAGAAGTTCTGAGAAATGGTACATGCCTACATCACCTTTATGGCAGACATTGCTTGCCTTGCCATGTGTGATGTTGCACGTACCATACAGTAGCAAAAGTCCTTTGTAGACTGGCTGGATGTTTGGGTCGCCTAGGCAAGGAATCCCAAAGGTTAAGAATATTTTAATATAGGAATAGAAGGACATCACATTAGCTCTGTACCTACTTATTTGTTCTAATATACTTTTATTAGAAGTTCGGTACATGAGCTGCGGAAAAAAAGCCTACAGTGTTCTTGTATTTAAGGGTGGTTTCAAAGATATGGCAGAGAATTATGAACCCGTTAGTTCAGTTTGTATCCTGGGGAACTTTTGAAAGAGTCCTACTTCAGTACATGAAAGAATTAGTGAGCAGTCTCTCCTCTTATATCAATCAACATGGGCCTAACAGAATCAGATCATGTATAACTAAATTAGACATATTATTTAGATCTCACTTTTGCAATAAGTAAGGGGTTCACAGTGGATTTCCCATATTTAGACATGTCTAGGGCCTTTGATTCGGTTTCTCACTCTATCTATTTACAGTGATAAAGAAATGGGAATTTAACTGTTATTTTGTGAAATGGGTTTCCAAGTGGTTATACAGAAGTTAAATATGAGCGATTCGACAAGTGTGTCACTCAGAGGCTTAATTTTCGGTCCCTATCTTTTTCATGTAAACATGTTCATTTTACCAAATGACAACCTCTACTACATTGCCAGATTTGAAGATGACACTGGTATTGCCTGCTTGCTTAACTCATGCTGTGACCAAAGTACCTTTAGAATTATCTTGATGTTCCGTACAGTGGTTGCAAAGTCGATAATGTGCCATTTAACTGCAAGAAGTGCATGGTACTAGATGTATATGTATATGTTAGGATAATGTAGAATACACTCACATACTGGGCAATGAATAACTAAATATAATTTTTATGTTAACCTCAGTGTTACAATCTCTGAAGATCTTACGAGAGCTGGACATGTTTGCAAAGAAACAAGAAAATGTTTTGGTATCAAGAGGGCTAGACTTTGAACAGTTTATTCTTGATGCCCTTTACTGTTAGCACCTTTATTGAAATGCATGATAAGACCCACTCTGGAATCTGGGCAAACCAGTGACAGACACTGACTCTCATTCCTCCCCAGATGGCTCAAATAGATGTCCGAGTTGCTACGTGAACCCGAGCCTCCTGTGTTTTAGCAGGGCTTTATCCTCTCTATGCCACAGAGCCAGCTAAAAGAGTGCATTGCTTATATTACCTACAGAGAAATACCAGGGTTCAGACTTGTGTCATTGTTACAAGCGTAGGAGTTCCTAAGTACAGGAGAGGCCTGTACATACACCTATAGAAGCAGTCACAGTCCACTGTTGGTTTATTCTCCTTAAACTTGTTAAATGAATATCCTTGCTCATTATGTTAACTTTTACTTCTAATGTACCTTATCATGTTTTAGAAATCTCAGCAGATATTTAAACAAACTGTGGCCCCTTTATGTCTCCCTTGGTTCATTCTCTGGCATCAGACTTCTTCCCTTTAATGCAGGCAGCATCAGAGACAAATTTAAGAGATTTTGGTCGATAACAGAAACCTGACATTGAGGCTGTGCTGAGGTCCGACTAGGTTAGTTTATTCCTTACTGTCAGATCCTGTGACTTTGCTATTCACTAACCAGACTTTTCAATCGTTCCACAGACAAAGGTCAGGAAGTATTGTCAAGGAATGGGTCTTACTACTGGTGAATATAAATATTTTTGTACTGTAGTGTTGGTATATCCAAATCTGTTTGACAGTGATTTAAATTGGTTGTGGCTGATCTATGGAATGGCTTACTGCACGTAATCTCAAACTTAAAACTGCTCTTGCTTATATATGCTTCTTCCATCAACTGTCACTGGGGTTAAAGAGATTGTCGTTAAAAGTGGATGACTAATAACATATAACCATATCTGTGTGGTTTACTGTGACATGCTTTTTTTTTTTTACAGTGGTCTCACCATAGTGGAATGAACATGGCCTCACCAGATGCCCCCTTATGCATTTAACTCCTCTACTAGGCCTAACTTAGCACCATGTAACCATCTACTCACTGACACCCACCTAACCAACGAGCCAGACAGCCGCCACGCTTTGGTTGATATTCTGACTTTTAGTGATCATTGCACTTTATTCATCCCTTCTCTACACGTCTAAGAATTGTTTTTTCACTCTTTTTTTGTCTGTGCTTATCCATCAGTTATCCTTTCTTTGTGGGTTATCTTGCCTGGAATGAAGCGATGTTCCATGCTGAAGATGATTATGATTCTGCATGGAAATATTTCCTTAAACACAACACTACATCTACAAGAAAAATTCTTATCCAGGACCTGTAGAGACAGCTTTTTTAAAAGATGAATCCATATCTTAGAAATATACAAAAATTGGACTATATATTGGAAAGCATATAAAATGCTGAAATTCATAGCAAGTTAGAATAAATTTATATTTACAATGGAGAATTATTTCAAAATACAGAGCAACAAAGATCAAAGCTAATTATCGTATTTAAATAAAGATCTCTTCACTCTTCTGAAACTCCAAAGAAAAAATCTCTTTCCCAAAACATATAGCTGGTACTTATTTTATTACTATCACTTAACTCATTCAAAGTCAGCTTCTATTCTGATATTGCTGCCCTGCTAAACTGCTTGAAACTAATAGTGTCTAGCTAACAAAATAATTTACAACCTTATGGTCTTGTGTGTCAGGAAAAATAGGACTTTTAGAAAAAGGCTACAGCATCATTACTGCACAATTCTTTACTAACTTCATTTATAAATTTATGAAATCTGATGAAGTAACTGATATTAATTTTGTTGACTCACTCTGCAATTCTGCTAGCATTTCCCAGAGCAAACTTCTCAGAAAATTGTAACTTAATGCCATTAATAAAGCTGAAGCCTAATTTACATACTACCTGGAAGCAGCTATGTCCTCAAGTCAACCACCTAGTAGTAAAGGTGTTCCCATAGTTTAGTACTATGCCTACGTTTACTTAACTTTTACTTATAAAGCTAATATATATAACACTCTCAAGCAACCTTGCAAGCATATGCATTTGCCTAACTTCACTCAGATTATTCTTTTTACAGTAAAACTACAACTTGCAATGACTTTTTTTTCTTTTTCGTGAGTCGACTGTACAAACAGGGTATTTGATGAAACCATAACAACACACAGACAAAACAGAATATGCTAGAAGAGTGTCATCAAGTACTAAGCTTGAATAAAGCCACTGGAACAACCTTGGGTAATATAACTGAGATTGTTTAGATCATTTCAAATATCTAGGATCTTCGTTAGATCCTATACCTGAATTTAGCAATCACATTGACAAAGTTTCACTGAAAACCTCTCTCGCTAGCAAAATATCACAAAACATTTATTATTTTAAAAAAGGACTGCAGTGTAGGCAAAAGGTTACCTTCCTTACTTTAGACAACAGTCTCCCTACTTTAGATAATATTCAGAAATTACAGGCAGCCATGAGCAAAAGTGATTGGTTATCTAGTTTTGGAGACTGCTGAATAAATCTTTGTATAACACTAAGGTATGTGCTTACCTGCCAACACCTCAGGGAGCAACTCTCCTTTTTAACACTCTTATATTCAAATGTGCATTTGAGTTACTGTCCTTCTTTAGCTCATAACTATTTATATTACTTTTAGGGCAAATCTTTGTATATTACCCCTTACCATTCCATGTCAAGCCTTAACTTGCAGAAATTTTTTTCTTCCTTCTACCATCCATCAGGTCTTGAGGAAAGGATTCTCCTCCTTTGTCAATCAATCAAGCAGTTTATTCTTCTCTGAGGGAGAGAACCAACATTTTCTAGCCTGGATGACAGCCCAATGGCCCATTCATTCTCTGGCCGGAGGATTCAATAAGCCCACCCATTCCACTGGAAAGGTGACACCTTAGTGGTAGGTAACAGATAAGACTGCCAGACACAGTGAACTCATCTCCCAGTATAGTTCCTAAAGCCTATGATGTCTTTCTAGAGCCTTGCTACAGCTACCAACCAAATGGAGCATGTGTGCCTCTGCCTACAAGCTGTCCTCCAGTCCCTAGGCAGCATGGAGTTAGCAGGTTCATGGTCACTAGCAACTGTATCCATTGCTCCTAGGTTTCATTCAGGTAGCGAGCTAGAATTATCTGCCCCAAAAGCAGGCAAGAGGACGTCTGCTCATTCCCATCTTTCTCACCCAACTACCTTCAGGAGAAGAAAAGCTTTTAGCACATATGGGTCTGAAATATAGAACAAATTTCCTGTTTTAGAATAGCCACATCACACACACATTAACCACGACATTTAAAACAATCAAAATGCATTTATTTTGGGATGTGACTTCAGTGGTTTAAGACTGTGGAACTGTTTAAGTTGTATTACTTACAACTGCTGCATGGGTCATGTTTTGTATTTGGATCTTTTATAAGTATTTCTTTTTTTTCTTGTAATAAAGCAACAGCTGAAACATGTTAGTATGGTCCAAGCTCACATACCAGCTCAGTAAAAAAATAAATACATTACCTACTGTACTTATATCTGCACACTGCTTAAAGCAATAGTTTCACTAGGTAATGTGGCCCTAAGTAAATATTTGCAATTCTTGCTTCCAGGATGGCTCAGTGGTCAAGGTTTCAGCTTTATAAACCAAAGTCAAAGGTTTTATCCTGATCTGCAGTCATTCTCTATGTGGAGTCTACATATTCTCCCCATCTCTGTGAGGGTTTCCTTTGAATGATCTGGTTTCTTCCAATGTTCCCAAACATGTTGGACGATTGGCCTCTTTAAATTATCCATATATACTGTATTTATTCTTGCACTAGTAGCCCAGGTTGTGTCTAAAAATCTCTAAGAAGGACCAGTTTGGCTGCCTGTTAATTCTTCTTCTTTTGGCTTTTCCCGGTTAAGGGTCGCCACAGTGGATCACCTGTCCGCTCATGATTAGCAGTGGAGTTTTACTGTGTCAAGTTGCCAGCCCGGTGCCCAACCTTCCACAGAAGGCACACACACACATGCACACTCACACCTAGGGCCAATTTAGAGTGTCCAATCCACCTGCAGCACGTCTTTGGGATGTGGGAGGAAACTGGAGCACCCGGAGGAAACCCACGCAACCACAGGGAGGACATGCAGACTCCACACAGAAGGCACCCCAGCCGAGGATTGAACCAGAGTACCTCTTGCTGTGAGGCGACAATGCTAACCACTGCACCACCGTGGCCGCCACTAGTTTGGCTGCCTGTTAATAAATAAATAATTTTTTTTAAAAATTGCTGGCAGGGCATTCCCCTCTGGTTCCAGTGTAAATGGCCTAAACTGATTAGACTAACCTTGTTAAGAAATTAAATCAATCTTGAAATGCTAGTACCAGAAGGAATTGGTGGGTCTCAAACCATTTCTGTAGATATGGCCAATGCACAGGTGGAAGAGCTGTGGGAATAGACTGCATCCATTCAAAAATGCAGAAGGTGCTCAATACTGCTGGAGTGTTCTGGTCAATTCTTCATTTCAGTGTTGTTTGAGAAATCAGCACAGTATCTCTTGACTGCCAATCT